>NW_026054832.1:0-202845 GCF_022836535.1 Colletotrichum spaethianum
AGAAGTTTATACTCTCTAAGCTACTATTAATATTATCTTAACTTTAGTAAACAAGCAAGAGAAACTTAAGCTTAACTTTTTTATTACTTATAACAAAACCCCTAGAACGCTTAAGAGATTCTTAATATAAGTTAAGACTTATTAAACGTTTTACTCTGATACCTTCTATATAAAAACAAAAAGAATTATTTATATAAACATCTTCTTTAAAAAATAAATACTTTCTTAGTTTAAACCCTACTTAAAAAGCTACTTAAACAGTAAAGCACTAGAATACTATAACCTAAAGACCTAGTAGATCTTTAAGAGCTTTATAGAATTTAAGTATACCTTAAAATCCTTATTCTAAGACCTAAATAAGAAATAATAAGCTAAATAAGACTTAATAAACCTTAAATAAACTAAGTTAACTATTAACTATACTATAAAGTTCTAAAGAATCTATATATAACTTAATTATATTAATAATACTAAGATCTTTATATTTTACTAAGGACTTAAAAAAAAGGTAAAAGATAAGCTATTTAAGCTTAATTAACTAAACAACTTCTTATAATATATAAATATTACAATTAGAATTAATACTAGGCTATATAAACAGTAAAAAGAAAATAAAACCATATTACTTTTAGCTAAGTACTAGTAAAAAGTATATATTATAAGGACCTAAGATCTTATAGCTTAACTTATATTAGTAAAATAACTAATAATATAGTAAGCTAAGTATCTTTTATAAGTAATATAATAAACCTATAAACGTTAATACTATAACTAAGAAACTAAGAATTAAGAAGTAAAATTCTTATAATTCTTATATATAAATCTCTTTATAACTCTATAACTAAAAGTCCTATAAATATATAGTTATTTTTTCTAGATTCTTCTTGAAAAATAACCTATAAAAGTATATATTACTATATATATAACTATACTAATATAAACTACTATAAACTAATATAGTCTATTATATATAAACGTATATACTTCTAAGCATTATATATACCGGCGCTTATACCTATCTATAGGCATATATAGGTATATATATACATATATAAGAAACATATAAGTACCTCTCGGCGCTTAGATATACGCTTAGATATACGCTTAGATACTATATATATCTAAGGGACTTTCTATATAACTAAGAGATATTCCCTCTACTTAGACAGTTTTTAACAATAAAAAAACTATAACGAAACCTTAACGGTTAATATATATATATACCTTTTCTGTCTACCTTATTCTTCTTTACTTTTCCTTGTGACTATTATGAATAACCCCTTGTTATTCTTACTAAGAAGCTTTACTAAAACTACTAAGATCTAAAGGACTTTAAATACTATAACTATAAAAAGCCTAGCTATATAGCTAAAGACTATAAACAGCCTGAACAACTTTGAACCTAACTTATACCTAAAGGTATTAAGAAAACTAATATAATAAGAAAAAAAGTACTTTATAAATAAAAGAACTAAACTATTTACTTTAATAATAACTATGGAGTTTATTAAGAACAAAAAAATAAGCTAAATAGTATTTATAATAGCCTAAACCTAGAACTATAGTAATCTCTTAATAAACCTAGAAAGGAAACTACTTAAAGTAAACTATAGTTTAGTAACTAGAGTAATAAAACTAATAGCTAACTAATAGGCTTATTTAAGCTAAGAAAGCTATATAAAGCAAAAAAGATAACTTTTATATACCTAATACCTTAAAAGTTATTAAAGAATAACTTTAACTATATATATAAGCCTAAAAGAACTTCTAGAAACAATAAGTACTTAAGAAAGACTTTAAGAACGCTCTTAAAGAAAAAAAGAGTATTAAACCTAGGAAGCTTACTAAGATAATAACTATAAAATAGAAAGAATTATAATAACCTAGATTTTTTTTTTTAAAACTTAGGTTTAAAGAACCTATACCTTAAGAGTTAATTAAAGTACTTAGTAAAAAAATAAGCTTTAAAGAAGAATATAAAGAATTATTTAATAAGTTAAAACCCTTAAAAAAGCTTAAGAGAAAAGCTACTAATAACTTACAGATCTTAGAAGATTAAGCTAAACTTCTATATAATTAATATTTTATAAAAGTATTTAAGAAAAAACTAGAATAATTATATTTATATTATTCTTAGAAGAAAAAGAATTTTTTAACGAATTAGATTTTAATTAAAAAGCCTTTTATAAAAGAAAAGTATAGCTTTATAAGGCTAACTAAAGCCTAACCTATTATAACTTAGATAAGCTAATAGCTATATAAACATAAATATGTATCAACTTTAGTAATAACCTAATAATTAAAAAGGCTTAGTTTACTAAAAAGAACTACTTTAAGTACTAACTATAGTATAAAAAGGATAAAGATAATTAAAAAGTCTGGTTTTATAAAATATATAATACTAGAATTAACAAAAAACTAATAGTATCTGTCCTAAAGGAACCTATATTTGAAGAGTATAAGTACCTTAACTAAAAACATATATACTACACTAAAGTATTCTAAGCTAATTATATCTATAATAAATGCTAGTTTTACCTTTAAAACAAAGAACTTAATAACTTCTTTTTTTAATAAAGAAAATAGTAGCTAATTCTTATAATCTACCTTTATTACTAACTTAGTATATAAATAATTAAGGAGTTTAAAGTAAGCTAGTTATATATATAACTTAGCTTAAAACACCTAGTTCTATACTATAATAAACTAATTAAATACTAGTTTAAATATATATATAATAAATATAACGTATATATATAGTAAGTAGCTTATTATAGTAAGTAGCTTACCTCTACTTACTCTCTAGCTATTTATATAAGTTAATTAAGTAGTATTACATAAAATTAATTAAAACTACTTATTATCTTCTTCTTTAAAGGTCTCTTATACTACTTAATATATTTATACGTTATATCTAGTCTTTTTATAATTGTTATATTACTAACTGCGTAATTTACTTCCCTCTATATAAGCCTTCTCTTAACGCGTATTTTCGCCTCTAGTATTAACAACCCCTTTTTCTACCTAAATTACCTCTGTTTTAGCTATATTAAGAGACCCTCTAAGACGTAGTTAGGTTTTTTTAGCCCTTTAATGCTTACTTAGTATCTTATTTACTATATAAAGCTTATAGTACTTAGCTTTAATAAGAGCTAGTTTATATACTAACTTACTAATACCTTTAGCTTATGAGTTAACTACTTTATATAAATAGGTTAATAAGTTATATTAATAACTAGTAATTCTTTTCTTAAGTAATATAAAGCTTTATATAGCGTTATATACTATAGTTAGTGTCTTTAGGCCCTAGGAGCCTTAGTTACTTAGGTATAAGTCAAATAGTGTTAGCGTCTTTAGCTTAAAATCTAGGTAGGAAATAACTACTTTTAGGTTAAAAAGGATAAGGCTAGCTTGTTTAAAGCTAGCTTATATGTTTTTTTTACTTATTAAAGTAAAAAAGGCTATTTTAAAGGTAAAAAAGAAGTTATTTTTAGTAATATATATAATTTATATTTATATTATTTTCTTATTTTCTTTATTATATAACGCTTTTAGTAAACTAAAATAGTTAACATTAAGAGGCTAAAGCTTATATAATAAATAAAGAGGTATATAAAAAGTAATAATACTATATTTTTTATAGTAATTATTAAACTTAGTAGATTTACAGCTATTATAGCTATTAAGGATTAAAAGCTATTTAATACCTTTTATATAAGACTTTATATACTTTTTAAAATACTATAGCTAATTTAGGCTAATCTTATTTATAGTTTACTTATTTTTACTAAGGTAGATATACTATTAAGGTAAGAATTAGCTATTAGTATACTATAAGAGGAGGTAATATTTGTTTTTAATAATAATATATAAAGGTAATACTTAGCTATTTATATATATGCCTTAAATAATAGAAACTTATTTATGATTACTAAGCTGCTTTGTATAAGGCCTTCTATAGTAATTAGAGGTTATAATAACCTTTGTGTATAATAGCGTTTTACTAAGAATAAGATTTATTATAAGAACTCTTATCTTATCTAATTATATCTTTATATCTAATAACTATATAAACTTACTATATCTATATTTGGATTAAGTAAAATAAAAGCTTTATAACTATATATAACTTATCTATATATAAGATAGGCTTATAAGAATCAGGTTAACCCTAGAATTCTAGTCTTAGATCTAGTTAACCCTAGATTCCAGAAAACCAACTCTTAGATTCTAAATAAGATTATTTTATTAGATAATCATATTACTAATAAGATATTAAGAAAAGAATATAAGCCTAAGATATTTTTACTTTTTAAAAAGAAAAGTAGAAAAAAATAATATAGAAAAATACAACAACCTTATCTTTCTACCTTTACCTTCACTAAGTCTCTTTACTTCCCTGTAACTATCTAAGAATATTACCAACATATTCTAAGTGTTTTTATCAAGAAGCTTATCTTATTAAAATTATAGATATTATTATTATAGATTATGTATTTTATGATTATGTTTTGTATAAGGGTAAACTAGGCTTGTATAATTATAGGATTCTTAGCTAATGCCTTCTAATAGTTAATATTATATTAAAAACGTATCTTTAGTTATAGTTAATGTTATATAAAGTTCTTTACTTATTAAGGTTTAATATGTGTTATATTATGTGTTACGACCTAACAAGTATAACATAACCAGGGTCGCCCCATAGGCGCCTAGCGGTTACAAGACAAGGTTATATGCAGGATAGCACAAGAACACGTTAATCCCTCTCTTAGAACAGAAGAACTAAGGAAAGTCATGTAAAAATAAGAAGAACTAATAATAGATAAGTAGTTTATGGCCCAGGACTAAAATACTAAGGATCAGTCCTTATCAAAGACCAACTTCAAAAGATTAGTCCTAATAAAGTAATAATAGGATATAAGGATAATTACTTTAAACTAGACTAGATACTTTCTATAGCTTTTTAGTAATTAACTTTATAATTCACTCTGTTATAAGTAACTCTTAGATTATCTTTCTGTTATAAAGCTACAAGCTATCTATACCTAGATATACTTAACTAATCACTAGACACTAATAAACTAGTAAGATTACTAATAAGACCTACCTTATTATTACTAAGTATTAACCTTAGCTATTTATTAGTAAAAAACACTACTATTAAATATCTAATTATAATACTTTAATTACTTCTATTTAATAAGTTAACCTTAATACTTACTAAACAGTAATAATATCCTTTAAAGCTACCTTAACTTTATCTTTTAGTAGATCTAAGAGAAAAGCAATTATACCCTTTAAACCTATAAGTTTAAACTAAGAAATAAAAGCTACTAAGTCCTTTAGTAATAAGGATAATAATACTAAAATAGCTAAATAACTTAAAAAGGCTTATAAGGATATTATAGATATATAATAAATATTAAATAATAATATAATACTCTTTAATTAACTTTAGACTAAAGTCTAATAAACTAATAACCTTAGAAAAGAAGTTTATACTTTTTAAGCTATTACTAATATTATTTTAATTTTACTAAAAGAATAAGAAAAACTTAAGCTTAATTCTTTTACTACTTATAATAAGACTTCTAGAATATTAAAAGGATTTCTGATTTAGATTAGAACCTATTAAATATTCTATATAAGTAACTTTTATATAAAAACAAAGAAAATCATTTATATAAATACCTTTTTTAAAAGGTAAGTCCTCTCTTAGTTTAAACCTTACCTAAAAGACTACCTAGATAATAAAACGCTAAAATACTATAACTTAAAGACCTAGTAGATCTTTAAGAGCTTTATAGGATTTAAGTATACCTTAAAATCCTTATTCTAAGACCTAGATAAGAAACAATAAGTTAAATAAAACTTAATAAATCTTAAATAAACTAAGTTAACTATTAACTATACTACAAAGTTCTAAAGAATCTATATATAACTTAATTACACTAATAATACTAAGATCTTTATGTTCTACTAAGGACTTAAAGAAGAAGTAAAAGATAAGCTATTTAAGCTTAATTAACTAAATAATTTCCTATAATATATAGAAATTAAAGTTAAAATTAATACTACGTTATATAAATAGTAAAAAGAAAAAAGAAAAGTATACTATTTTTAAATAAATACTAGTAAAAAGTATATATTATAAAGACCTAAGAACTTATAGCTTAACTTATCCTAGTAAAACAACTAATAACATAGCAAGCTAAGTACCTCTTATAAGTAGTATAATAGACCTATAAACGTTAACGCTATAACTAAAAAGCCTTACTAGAACTACTAGAACCTAAAAGACTTTAAATACTATAACTATAAGAAGCCTAGCTATATAGCTAAAGACTATAAATAGCTTAAATAACTTTAGAATTAACTTATACTTAAAAGTATTAAGAAAACTAATATAATAAAAAAGGAAATTCTTTATAAATAAAAAAACTAAACTATTTATTTTAATAATAACTATTTAGTTTATTAAAAATAAAAAGAATAAATAAAATAATATTTATAATAGCTAAAACCTAGAACTATAACAATCTCTTAATAAACCTAGAAAAAAGATTACCTAGAATAAACTATAGTTTAATAACTAGAATAACAAAACTAATAGCTAATTACTAAGCTTATTTAAGCTAAGAAAGCTATATAAAACAAAAAAAATAACCTTTATATACTTAATATATTAAAAGTTATTAAAAAATAACTATAACTATATATATAAGCTTAAAAGAACTTATAGAAATAATAAGTACTTAAAGAGGACTTTAAGAATACTCTTAAAACAAAAAGAAGTATTAAACCTAGGAAACCTACTAAGATAATAGCTATAAAACAAAAACAACTATAATAACTTAGATTTTCTCTTCTAAGACTTAGGTTTAAGAAACCTATACTTTAAAAGTTAATTAAAGTATTTAGTAAAAAAATAAGCTTTAAAGAAGAATATAAAGAATTACTTAATAAGTTTAAACCCTTAAGTAAGCTTAAAAAAAAGGCTACTAAGTAACTTATAGATCTTAAAAGATTAAGCTAAACTTCTATATAATTAATATTTTATAAAGATATTAAGAAGAAAACTAGGATAATTATATTTGTATTATTCTTAAAAGAAAAAGAATTCTTTAATAAATTAGACTTTAGATAAAAAGTCTTTTATAAAAAGAAAATATAGCTTTATAAGGCTAACTAAAGCTTAACTTATTATAACCTAAATAAATAAATAACTATATAAATAAGTATAGACTTTAGTAATAACCTAATAGTTAAAAAGGCTTAGCTTACTAAAAAGGACTACTTTAAGTACTAACTATAATATAAAAAGAATAAGAATAATTAAGAAGTCTAGTTTTATAGAACAGATAATACTAGAATTAATAGGAAACCAGTAGTATCTATCTTAAAGGAACCTGTATTCAGGGACCATAAGTACCTTAACTAAAAACATATACACTACACTAAAGTATTCTAGGCTAATTATATTTATAACAAATACTAGTTTTACCTTTAAAACAAAGAACTTAATAACTTCTTCTTTTAATAAAGGAAATAGTAGCTAATTCCTATAATTTACTTCTATTACTAACTAAGTATATAAATAATTAAAGAATTTAAAATAAGCTAGTTATATATATAACTTAGTTTAGAACACCTAGTTCTATACTATAAGAAACTAATTAAATACTAGTTTAAATATATATATAAAGAATATTTAATATATTATATAGATAAGGTAAAGGCTTAGAGAACTTAGATTAAGGAATAAACTTTCCTTAAAGTAAAATTAGTAGATATAAAAGGGAAATTAAACTACTAATACTACTTAAAAAACTAGAGACACTAACTATATAGAAATAGCAGAAGGTAATACTAAGAAAGTCCTTATACTTTACTATAATAATAGATGCCTTATACCTTGTTCTAAGCGTTTATATTAAAGGATAGTTTACTTAGGTTATAATTAATAATAAAGTATAAGTAAACTTAATATTACTTTAACTAGTAAATTAATAAAGAATCATATAGAGATTCAAAGAGAATCTTTATACCCTATAAAACATAAAAGAAGAAATAGTTAAGTATAGTAGAGGTACTATTAACAGAGAAACTATATAACTCTTTATAGTTACTTATAACTATTAAGAATATCTAATCTTTAATATAATATAAATAAAAGATATAGATATTTTCCTTAGAATCTTATAGTTATAATAATATAACCTAAGTATAGATTAGAGAATAAGTTAACTTTAATAAAAAGATTTAACTATAAGGTAGTATTATAAGCTATAACCTCTAAGTAAACTAAAGTAATATAAATATATTATATACGTTAAAAGAATTAAGCTTATAAAGAATAAATAATTTAAATATTTTATTAATAATTAATAAGAAAAGAAACGCTTCTCTTTGATCTTAGAATAATACTATAAGTATATTAAACTCTTTACTAAAGAACTAAAAACCGGCTTACTTAAATACAGCTTATATAATCATAAGATTCTACTTAAAGAAGAAGTACACTTAAAGTTTTATAAAATCTATAAACTTAATAAAACAGAATATAAGGTACTTAATAAATACCTTAAAAAAAACTTATATAAAAGTTATATTTAATTATTAATATTTTTTATAAAATACTTAATATTATTTATATTAAAGAAGAATAGTAAACTATAACTCTATATAGATTACTAATAACTTAATAATATTATAATTAAGAACTATTACTTATTACTTCTTATCTTAGAATTATAAAACTAGCTGTATTACGCTAAATAGTTTATAGCTATTAACCTTAAAGGAACTTATAACTTAATTAGAATAAAGGAAAGTAAAAAATAGAAAACGTGTTTCTATACTAAGAAAGGTAACTTTAAATATCTAGTTATACCTTTTAGACTTACTAATATACCTATTACCTTTTAAATAATAATTAACTATATTTTAAGAGAATTTCTAAATATATTTATTATTATTTACTTAAATAATATACTTATTTACTTTTATACCCTTAAAGAATATAAAAAGTATATTTATATTATACTTTAATAACTATAAAAAGTAAAACTACTAGTTAAACTTAAGAAAAGTATATTTTATAGCTAATAAGTTAACTTCTTAAGATTTATTATTATACTAAGAGAGATCTAAATAGAAAATAAAAAAATTATAGCTATTAAGAACTAGCTTTAACCTTAAAATATTAAAAATATTTAATTTTCTTTAAAATTTATTAACTTTTATTAATAATTCCTTAAAAGATATTCTAATAAAATTAACCTTCTTATTAAGCTTACTAGAAAAAATATCTCCTTTAAATAGACTAAAGAATAAAAAAAAGCCTTTAAAGAAGTTAAGTAATAAGTTTATTTTAAACCAGTTTTAATAATCCTAGACCTAAAAAAACCCTTTAAACTAGAAACTAACGTTTTAGATTATACTATTAGTAAACAACTTAGTTAACGTAATAACAAAAAAAAACTACACTTTTATGCTTTTTTTTCTTAAAAGCTTAATAAAGCTAAGCTTAATTACTAAATTTATAATAAAGAACTTATAGTAATTATTAAAGCTTTTTAAGAATAGAAACCTTAGTTATTTAGAACTAAATATAAAGTTAAGGTTTATATTAACTATAAGAACTTTATTTACTTTATTACCTTTAAAGTCCTTAATAAATAATAAATTAAATAGTCTAAATTCTTATTAGAATTTAACTTTAAAATTACTTATGTTAAAGGATTAGAGAATAGAAGAGCTAATACCTTAAGCTAAAGACTAGACTATAAAACCCTAGTACTAGAAAAAACTTAAGTTATCCTTAAAAAGAATAAGAATAGTAACCATGTTCTAGTATAGAAACTTATTATAATTAGTACCTATGTTAATACTAGTATAACTAGTAAGATAATACTTAAATAGATTATAGAGATTTATAGTACTAGGGCTTATAGATATTAAGGAGTTACTAAGACATTTAAATGAATTTAATAATATTATAATACATAAGTTATTTAAATAGAAGTAGCTTTAGGAATTAAAGATTATAATATATATAAGAAAAGTAAAACTAGTTTATATAAACTATATAGATAATTATAACTACTACTAGTACTACTAGAAGCCTAGTACTTAATCTTTTTAGACTTTATTGTTAAACTCTTTAAGTTAAGAGAACTACTTATAAAAACTTATTATAATAGTGTATTAGTTATTATTAATTAACTTATAAAATATATATATTTTATTTTATACTTAGAGTTAAGTGTAGTAAAAGACCTAGTGTATATATTTTTAAAATATATTATTAGTAACTATAAATTACCTAAGGAAATTATATCTAATAGAGATAAACTGTTTATATTTAAATTTTAGAAATCCTTAATTTTGTAACTAGGAGCTAATGATAAGCTATTAACCGCTTTTTACCTATAAACTAATAAATAAACTAAATAAATTAACCAGATACTAGAACAATATTTATAATATTATATTATTTATAACTAAGATAATTAGGTACTACTACTAGTAATAGCCTAATTTATTTATAATAGTACTATAAAAGAAAGTACTTTAAACTCTTTATTTTACCTGAATTATAGATTTAAGTCTATAATATATAGAGAACTTTAACAAGGACTATAAGCGCTAAAGGCTATAATAGATTATAATAAATTACAAGAAATCTAAGAGAATATTACTAAAGATCTTAAATTTATTAAGGCAGAAATAAAGAAATATGTTAACATATTAAGGATTAAAAGACTAACCTTTAAAGAAAAAGATAATATATATCTTTTATAATATAATATTAAAATGAAATAACTAAGTAATAAATTAAACTATAAAAAACTTAGACGTTTGAAAATTATTTAAAAAGTCTTAAACGTTAACTTTAAACTTAATTTACTAGATATAATAAAGATCTATTTAGTCTCTTATATTACTTTATTTAAACTAGTATTATAAAGGTTAAATACTAATAACTGTATTATTATAGAGCTAAATGAATTAAAGCATAAAGTTAAATAAATTATTAATAAGTGAAAAGAAAATAGAGAAATATAATATCTTATTAAATAAAAAGGATATAAATACAAGAATAATTCATAAGAACTAGTTAAGAACCTTTAATATTACTAAGAGATAATTTAGTAATATTATAAGAAGGACTTAGAGGCCTTAGATTAGTAAACTCTAGGCTAACCCTTAGTAAGCTCTAGTTTAAGACATTACCTATACCCTAGGAGACAAGGTTACATTTAACCTTAGCCTTTATTTCAGCTAACTCTTAATCCTTTACCTTTAACTTATTTAAAGACTATATACCCTGTTAAATTAACTTAGAATTATAATCTTTTAGGAAACGTTTTTATTTTTATAAATAAGAAAGATAACTTAAAGTAATAGCTAATTAAGTCTAAAAAATCTTTATTTTCTTTTTAGCCTTTTACTTATCTTCTTTAATCTTTTGTTATTTTATTAAATAATAGTTTACTATAAAATTAACGTTAACTTTATATATAATAACAAAAGAACTTATAAGTATTTATAATATTATTCTTATTATACTAGGTGTAACTAGTATAAATATACTTACTATAATATAATAACTCCTTAGTTATTTTATAGACCTTATTAAACTTAAAATAATAAGTATAAGGTATTATATCAACTTTGTAGTACTTAACTATTTTAGTAAAGAAATAACGTTTATAGGTTTTTTAAGAAATTTTAGAATTTGTTTTTTATTTATTTATATAACTAGATATAGTATTAGTATTATTAAAGGAAGTATAATTAATACTCTTTAACCTAGGAGAAGTAATATACTTATAATAGTCTTAAGGACAAGACCTTTAAAGAAAAGACCTAGTGTTATAACTTAAATCTGGTTAGTAACTAGTATAGCCTAAAGTAAACCCTTAGAGCAGCTAACAAAGCAGCTAAACATTTAAGTATATAGGCTAATAGTATAAACTAGGCTTAGAACAGAAAAACTAGGGAAAGTTATATAATAGATTAGTTAGATTACTAGTGATCTAATATAATCCTCTAGCAAGGATTACTAATTAGTAAAACTAATCCTTTACCTAGAATCATAAGTAGCAAAAATAATCTAAGAAAGAAGACTAAGATATAAGGATACTTATTCTAAGAAAATAAAAACCTTTTATAGCTCTTTAATAATTAACTTTATAATTTATTCTCTTATAAGTAACTCTTAAATCATTTTTTTATTATAAAGCTATAAAGCTATTTACGCTTAGATATACCTAACTAATTACTAAATACTAATAAACTAGTAAGATTACTAATAAGATTTACTTTACTATTACTAAGTATTAACCTTAGCTACCTATTAGCAGAAAACACTCCTGTTAAATATCTGACTATAACAAGATATTCTCTTTAGTTACTTATAACAGTTACATTAGAATTGTATTTATTTAATATAATAACCTTATCTTTTACCTTTACTTTTACTAAGTCTTTTTACTTCTTTGTAACTATCTAAGAATATTATTAATATATTCTTACTATTGATAATTAAGTTAACAAAATATAAGAAAGGCCTAAGGATAAACTTTAATATATATAGGTAAATAACTAAGAGGAACCTCAGCTTAGCTAATATAACTAGCTATAAAGATGTAATAGGTATTAATTATAGACTTATAGTTGTAAAAGTTAACTTATAGAAAACGTTAAGAAAATATAAGTAAAATAAGAAAAAGTAATTATACTAGAGAGATAGCCTTAGAAGTAGAATTATAAAAGTTATAATAATAATTAATATTAAGATTAGTAAAAGCCTAGAGGAACTATACTATAACATTACTTAATTTCTCTATAATATTAATTATCTTCTTATAATTAATATAATAATAGATACTATAAAAAATAAATATAGTATCCTAGTAGTTACTTAAAATAATAGTAATATATTATAAAGAAACATTAATAAAAACCTAGTAAATAACCTAGAAAAAAAAAAGAAAAACATAGCTATTAACATAACAAATACACTAAGTATAGTAATAAGAACCTAAGAGGGTAAAGTAATATTAAAGAATAAAAGGATATTTAGGTAGGGTTTAGCTATTTTAGCGTCTCTTAATAGTAGTATAAATATAGTATATATAAGCCTAGATAGCCTTAAGCTTAATACCCTTTAGCTTAAATCAAGGATACAAGGTAGATTATCTAGTAACTCTAAACTATTACCTAAGTGAAAAAAAGGAAAATTATTATTAGAATTATTATTAGGCTTCTTGTTACTAGCATCTCTATTATTGAATAGTATAAATAATTATAATAGCTTAGGTAATAACTAAAAAGATAATAATAGCTAAGGAAATAAGTTAAGTATAACTAACTAATTATTACTATTATATTATAAAAAGAAGTTAATAATATTAATAAAGCCTAAGTAAAACTCTAAACCTTACTATTACTTTCCTTTATATTAAAAGAAAAGCTAATATTATAATAAGCTTTATAATAATAGTTATATATACACATAGTAGTAGCTTTCTTTACATAGATAAATAGCTATATAATAATAGGCTTTTTAGCTTTAATATATAAAAGACCAGCTATAGTATTATAATAGAAAAATAACTAAGAGATAAAAGAAATATAAGTAATAACTAAAAAAATATTAATCTATATTAATTATAAGTATAATTAGTAAAATATAAGTATATAGTTAAAATTTATTAAATATTATAAAAACAAAAAAGTAAAGGATCCTTAGTAATAAAAAATAAAAAAAATAAGAAATTAATAAAATAAGTAATTAAATTTCTTTTCATAGAAAAAATAATAATTATATAAACTATATAAATAATAGGTAATAATAATATCTATAATTTTAATAAGACTAGGTTCTTAATAAGAATATTATTGTATATAAAAGTTATTATAACGTTTAACTATAAAAGAAGGCTTTATATAAATTAGCCTAGTAATTAGAAATAGGTTTTTGTTTTTTAGGGTGTGTATATAGATGGCTAGGTAATACCTTTATAGATCATTATAAAAGGCAAATACTACTTGTTTTTCTAGTATACTAATAGCTAATTCCTAGCTATGTAGAGTATTTATTTAAGTAAAAATAGATAGATATTAAATAATATTAGCCTAGATTAGTTATAGTACTTTAATTAGTATATAAGGACTTATATAAAAGGCTCTTATTACTTTTTAATCTTTAATAGTTATAATAGCTATAAATCAACTAACTTTAATAAATACTATAAGAAATAAAGTATTATTACTTTTTATATGTTTTTTTATTTATTATATAAGCTTTAGCTTCTTAATATTAAGTATGTTAGCTTATTAAAGTACTTATATAATAAGGAAATTAAGAAGATAATATAAATATAGATTTTATATATTACTAAGAATAACTTTTTTTTTGCTTTTAAAGTAATATTCTTTACTTTAATAAATAAAAATAATATATAAGCTAGTTTTAAATAAGTAAGCCTTATACTTTTTAACCTTAAAGTAGTTATTTCTTAGTTAGATTTTAAGCTAAAGACGCTAATACCCTTAACTTTACAGCTAGGTAACTAAGGCTCCTAGGATATAAAAATACTAACTATAGTACTAGAAGGTATATAAAGTATTACTTTCCTTAAAAAAAAGATCTTAGTATATTAAAGTAACTTATTAATATTAATATATAAAGTAATTAACTTCTAAGCTAAAAGTATTAGTAAATCAGCTTATAGGCTTACTATTATTAAGGCTAAGAACTATAAGCTTTATATAAGAATAGAGGTACTAAGTAAGCGCTAAAGAGCAAAAAAGACCTAACTATGTCTTAGAGGGTTACTTAATACTACTGAAGTAAAGGTACTATAAGTAAAAAGAGGTAGTATTAATACTAAAAGAGAAAATAACCTTTAAAAGGAGAGTTATATAGAAGGTATCAAACTATATATATAATAATATATTAATTATAAAAAGTCTAGACATAATATATAAACCTACAAAGTATTTTAGGATAGTAATAAAAAAAAGGGTAAAAAGTAGTTTTAATTAATTTTATACATTATAGTTTAATTAACTTATAAAAAGAGTAAAAGAGTAAAGAAAAGTAAACGACTTACTATAATAAGTAACTTACTATACGTGTACGTTAAGTTAATATATTTATAAAAGCTAATAGATGTAGAATTATGAAATATTATTAATACAAGTTCTAAAGGTAAATTATATAATATATATTTTAATATAATTAGTTTAAAAGCCTTAAACCTTTAAGAGATATTAATATTTTATAATATAACTCTTAGAAGTATAGCTAAAAGTAGTAAGTTATTATAAAGACTTAAAAAAAGGCCTAGTAACTACTACGTTATTATTATAACCCTTCGTAAAATTAACATAACTATAGCCTTAGCCTTTAAATATCTATGTACTTTTCTTGTTATAAGCTTATTTAGCTAATTAAAAATAATATTAAAACTATAAGCTAATAGGTTAAGATTTAAGGCTATAATATATATACTATAGTCTAAGATTAGTTCTTAAAGTCTTTATTTATTTAGTAAAACATTAATAATACTAGAGTCTATATAAACTAAGAGAAAATAGATAAATATTTACTAACTATAGCGTTAGTTAAGCTATTTAATAAACATAAGATCTTATACGTTATTAAGTAGGTAAATAATAAGCCTAACCGCTTAGTTAGGCTTATTTATACTTTTCTTTACTATCTTCAAATATAAAAACAATTCCTTAACGTAATTAGCTTTAATAACATGTATAACACTAACCGTTTTAAGCTCTTACTCTTCTAAGCTACTAGGTAAACTTACCTTAGGTCTATCTTTAATATAGCCTTTAGTCTAATTAATAACAAGAGACTAAAAGAGTTTTAGTTCTTCTTAGTAAATATTTATTAACTAGTTAAGTAATACTTAATTTACTAGCTTACTATTTTTATTACTAACTATAATAAAAGAAAAAAAGCTATACTTAATAAGTAATCTCTTAAAGTCTAGTAATAACTTTATATCTATTATATTAGCTTAAACGTTATACTAAAAGCTAAGCAAAAATAAATTAAGCACCTTAGTTATAGTAGTAGTAGTAGTAAGTCTAATAATAAGGATTATTAGTTAACTATGTAAGTAACAGCTAAGCTTAGTAATAAAGACTATACTCATATTAATATATTAGTAAATAAAGCTACTCTTTATTCCTATTATAAGGTCCTTAAATATAAAAAGATATTACTTTTACTAAAACAAAAGATTATTTTTAAAAAGCCTAAATAGTACTCTATAATAAGTTTAATAACTAGTACTTAATCATATAATACCTTTATACTATATACTTACCTATATAGGTTTAATAGACCTACTACTTTATTTAGAAATACTAGAACTTTAGTGTTTATATTACTTCTAGTATAAAGTTAAGTAATAATAATATTAAAGGTTACCTTTTAAACAGTCTTAGTTATTTATATTAACTTATTAACGTTATATAAGTATCGTAATACCTTTACGTGTATCGCATAGCCTTATAAGATTTACGCTATGCCCAGATTAACTATTAGTCCGGTCTCTTCGTGATCTACCACGCAGGATACGTATTTATTCGTTCTAGACAAGGTAATCCTACACGTAGAAATCTAAGCCGTTTTTCTTATATCTTTTCTACCCTAAGTTATAACTCTAAAATAATAAGATATAATTAATAATTAAAAGCTATACTTTAAATAGGCTTATATAAAAGATAAGGTACTTATAGGCTAAAAGTATATAAGTTATAGTTCTAAATACCTTAGTAAACTCTAAATAATACTTTCCTTAACGTATCTAGTATTAAATAAGAAATAATACTAGCTAATATAAAAGATAATACTTTTAAACAAAAAGCTATTCCTAGCTCTTCTTAGAGACTATAGGAATAACTACTCTATTTTAGTTAAGCTTAGTATCCTTTATTATTATAAGATCTACTTAAAAATAGCTAATTCTATAACCTTTAGTAAATAAAAGGTTTACTTTTAATAGCGCCTTTAAAAGACATTTTCCTTTAATTTATATTATTAGATCTTTAACTTAAAGATTATAACTTATCTTTATAGTAGACTAAAAAATATAGTATAACTTATTTTATTATAGCTAGCTATACCTTAGAAAAGCTAGCTAGCTATTTAAGCTACTAGAGTCTATAATAGGTAAGGCTTAGCTAGTTAAAAGTAAAGCTACCTAGTAAAAAGCTAAAATAAGTTAATAATAGTAAGGTTTATATAAAAAATAAGCTAGCTAAGTTAAAGCTAAGCTTTAACCTTATCTTAAAGGTAAACAAAAAGCTAATTTAGTACTTTTAGTAAAAGAAAGACTATAAGAAATCATATAAGTAGATAACTATTATAGCTTAATATTTAAAAGTAATATTATAATTAGGAGATATAATTTAGTAATAGAAATAAGTATAAGCCTTAATAGTAGTTTTGCTTAAGGTAATAATTAAGTAATTTATACTAACGTATATATATAGTAAGTAATATATTATAGTAAGTAATACACTTACTTATTATACCTTAAAGAGTACTTTTCTAACTATTTTTAAAAAATCAAAATCTTCTTTAAAATTAATAAAACTTTTTACTTAGTTATTAATAAGAGTTATATGCTAGTAAAAAATAACGTATATATATAGTAAGTAGCCTATTATAGTAAGTAGCCTACTTTCTCTTTTCTTCTTAAACTTTAACTTTATTTTAATATTCCTTTATGTATAATAATAAGTTCTTTTTTAAACAAAAGTTATATTATTCTTGTAATTAAAGTTATTAAAAAAGACCTAAAACTATCTATATAAAAAGTAGCCTTTATTTACAACGTCTTAAGAATAACACTTTAATACTAATATACTAGATAATTACTATACTACAAGACTTGTATAAAATTAATAAAAATAACTAAGCTAAAAAAATAGTAATTCTTAAATAAGTTATTAACTTAATTAATTAAGGATTTCTATTATAACTTAATAACGTATAAGATATAGCTAATTACCTTTTTAATTAACGTAATATAACGTGTGTTAGACCTTAATAAATAAAGAACTTTATATAATATTAACTATAACTAAAGATACGTTTTTAATATAAAATTAACTATTAAAAGGTATTAGCTAAAGATCTTATAATTATATAAGCTTAGTTTACTTTTATATAAAACATAATTATAAAGTATAAAATCTATAATAATAATATTTATAATTTTAATAAAATAAGTTTCTTAATAAAATACTATTATACGTAAAAGTTATTATAACCTTTAATTACTATAAAAGGCCTTATATAAAGTAGCCTAGTAATTATAAATAGGTTTCTGTTATTTAAGGTATATATATAAATAGCTAGGTATTACCTTTATATATTATTATTAAAAGTAAATATTACTTTTTCTTATAATATACTAATAGCTAATTTTTATTTTAATAGTATATTTACTTTAGTAAAAATAAATAGACTATAAATAAAATTAGCTTAAATTAGTTATAGTATTTTAAAAAGTATATAAAATCTTATATAAAAAGTATTAAGTAGCTTTTAATTCTTAATAGCTATAATAGCTATAAGTCTACTAAGTTTAATAATTACTATAAGAAATATAATATTATTACTTTTTATATACCTTTTTATTTATTATATAAGCTTTAGCTTCTTAATATTAGTTATTTTAGTTTATTAAAGGTATTATATAGTAAAGAAATTAAGAAAATAATATAAATATAAATTATATATTATGTTAAGAATAACTTTTTTTTTGCTTTTAAGGTAGCTTTTTTTACTTTAATAAGTAAAGAAAATATATAAGTTAGCTTTAGATAGGTTAGCTTTATCTCTTTTAACCTAGATGTAGTTGTTTTTTACCTAGATTTTAAGCTAAAAACATTAATACTATTTAACTTATACCTAAGCAGCTAAGGCTTTTAGGACCTAAAGACATTAATTATAGTATATAACGTTATATAAAGCTTTATATTACTTAAGAAAAGAATTACTAGTTATTAATATAACTTACTAACTTATTTATATAAAGTAGTTAACTTATAAGCTAAAGGTATTAGTAAATTAGTATATAAATTAGCTCTTATTAAAGCTAAGTATTATAGGCTTTATATAGTAAATAAGATACTAAGTAAACATTAAAGGGCTAAAAAAACCTAACTGTGTCTTAGAGGGTCCCTTAATATAGCTAAAGTAAAGGTAATCTAAGTAAAGAAAAGGGTTATTAATACTAGAGGTAAAAATATGTGTTAGGAGAGGGCTTGTATAAAGGGGGGTAAATTATGTGGTTAGTTATATAGTAATTGTAAAAAGACTAGATATAATGTATAAATATGTTAGGTAGTATAAGAGACCTCTAAAGAAGAAGATAATAAGTAGTTTTAATTAATTTTATATAATACTACTTAATTAACTTATATAAATAGCTAGAGGGTAAGTAGAGGTAAGCTACTTACTATAATAAGCTACTTGCTCTATATACGTTATATTAGAAATTACTATTGAATTATTACTCTAGTTCTTATATACTTGTCTTATCTAAGGCTTTAATAAGAAGTCTAAGAGTTAAACTATAGTAATAATTAAAACAATATTCTTTAGTAGTATATAACTCTTATTAATAACTAAATAAAAAGTTTTATTAATTTTAAAGAAGATTTTGATTTTTTAAAAATAACGTACTCGCATAGCGAGTAGGCCAACATAGCGAGCAGGCCACTCCTTATCGCTAGAAAAACCCTCTTTTTTAACTATTTGTTAAAAAGCGGATTCCTAACTAAAAAAGACCTAGTTCTTAGTGTTATATAACGATAAGAGTTAAACTAACTAAAAAAGACCTAGTTTTTAGTGTTATATAACGATAAGAGTTAAACTCTAGTAAATAATAGTATAGAAAATATTATCTCTCTCTAACCCTAGTATCTCTTATCTAGGCCTCTAGATAAGAGAATTTCTAAAGATCTAGGGGTTAAAGTATAATAATAATTTCTAGTAGATTTTATTTTACTTAATAACCCTAATCTAAGCCTTTGTATAAAGTTATATCTATTTTAGATAAGAAGTAGATTTTTAATAAATAGTTAAAAAAGGGGGTTTTTCTAGCGATAAGGAGTAGCCCGCTCACTATGTTAGCCCACTCGCTATGTTGGCCCACTCGCTATGCAAGTACGTTAGTTAGAAAAGTACTTTTTAAGGTATAATAAGTAAGTGCGTCGCTTACTATAATGCGTTACTTATTATAATACGTTGCTTACTATATATATACGTTATATAAAAAGTAATAGCTTTTTATTAATATAAATAACTTATTTAAGATTAATAAGACTAGGTATAAGTAGATTATAACTTACGCCTTTATAAATCTTAGTTATAAGTAAAAAAAGGGTAGCTTTTTATAGCTATAGAGACCTAGTATAAAGAGAGTAATCTTTAATACTTATAGAGAAAGCTATTAAGTTACTAACCTTTTATAGCTATAAAGGCTTAGCGTAAAAACAATAACTTTTTATAGTTATAAAGGCTTAGTATAAAGAAGGTAGCTTTTTATAGCTATAAAAGGTTAGTAAGCTAGTAGCCTCCTTTATAGCTATAAAAGGTTAGCGTATAAGGTAGTTATTTTATAGTAATAATAGTTTAGTAAGATATATTAATATAATTACCTTTACCGCCTTTATAAAGATATAACTTAAAGTTAAGCAAATTAAAGATAAAGAATATTATACGTCCTTAAGTATTATACGTTTATATTAATTCGTTATATGTCCTTTTTAATTCCTTTTATTAATATTCTTATTTAAGCTTACTTCTAAAATCGTTTATAATTTCTAGTATAGTAACTTTAGTCCTTTAGTTAATAACTATCTTATTGTTTATATAGTATACTACTACTATAATATCTACTAATTTATCTTTTCTACTATTTTTAGCCTTAATATAACTACCCTTAAATATAAATAACTGTAATAATATATCTAGTATAACGTTAAGTTTTTTAAGGATATAAGTAATATAGAATTTAAATTATAATAAATAGATTACTATTACTATAAGTTTTAAGTTAGCTTTATTAAAGTTTATTGTTTTAAGTAAAGTGTTTATTACTATACTTACTATTACTATATAGTCGGTAAGGATATTAACTAATAAGCTATTAAACTAGACTGTTTTATAGAACTTATAAACTACTTAGATAACTACTATAACTTTTACTTCTATAGCCTTATAGGTCTTCTTAGCTGTTAAGGTAGCTTTAAATAAAAAGAGAATAATATAAAATATACTTAATAAGAATATTATAACTAAAGATCTTAGTCCTATCCTAGTTAATATTTAGCTAAAAAATAAGAAAGCTAAAAGCATTTTAATAAATATTAATCTTAAAAAAGAAAGCTTAGTATAGTTATAGTAGAATCTAAAAGCTTAATAGTAAAGGTTATCTTAAAGTATATTAAATATAGTATATTTAGCGTTAACGTAGTCTATAAGTAAGTAAGCTATATAAGTAAGTAAGCTACTTTCCTAGGACTTATATAATAATATATAAGAGATATTAACACTAAGAATAAGATTTATTATAAGAACTCTTATCTTATCTAATTATATCTTTATATTTAATAACTATATAAACTTACTATATCTATATTTAGATTAAGTAAAATAAAACCCTTATAACCGTGTATAACTTGCCTATATACAAGATATACTTATAACAATAAAGGTAGTCTAGAAAAGACTAGTTAAGACATAGGTTAACCCTTAAATTCTAGTCTTAAATCTAGTTAAGCCTAGATTCTAGAAAACTAACTCCTAGATTCTAAACAAGATATTCTTATTTAATTATTATATTACTAATAAGATATTAAGAAAAAGATATAAACCTAAGATATTCTTACCTTTGAGAAAGAAATAACTAGAATTATATTTATTTATGTAATAACCTTACCTTTTTACTTGTACTCTTACTAAGTATCTTTACTTCCTTATAACTATCTAAGAATATTACTAGTATTCTCTAAGTGTTATAATAGCTATAAACTAAATAATTTTAATATATATTATAAGGAATAAAATGTTATTACTTTATGTATGTTTTCTTTTTTATTATATAAGCTTCAGTTTTTAAATATTAAGTATTTTAGCTTATTAAAATACTTATATAATAAAAAGATTAAAAAGCTAATATAAACACAGATTTTATATATTACTAAAAATAATTTCTTTTTTACTTTTAAAAGAAAACTTTTTACTTTTATAAGTAAAGATAATATATAAGCTAGTTTTAGATAATAAGCCTTATATCTTTTAACCTTACAGTAGTTATTTTTTACTTAGATTTAAAGTTAAAGATGCTAATATTCTTAACTTTATAGCTAAGTAGCTAAGGCTCTTAAGACATAAAAACACTAACTATAGTATTAAAAAGTATATAAAGTGCTTTTTTTTAAAAAGAGAATGTAAGTATATTAAAGTAGTTTATTAATACTAATATATAAAGGAATTAATTTCTAAGCTAAAAGTATTAGTAAGTTAACTTATAGGCTTATTATTATTAAGGCTAAGAACTATAAGCTTTATATAGAAATAGAGGTATTAAGTAAATACTATAAAACAAAAAAGACTAAACTATATCTTTAAGGGTTACTTAATATTACTAAAGTAAAGATACTATAAGTAAAAAAAGGTAATATTAATACTAGAAGTAAGAATAACCCTTAGGAGAAGAGTTATATAAAAGGTACTAAATTATATATGTAATAATATAGTAATTATAAAAAGCCTAGATATAATATATAAACCTGTAAAGTAGTTTAGGATAGTAATAAGAAAAAGGATTAAGAGTACTTTTAATTGATTTTATATATTATAGTTTAATTAACTTATATAAAAGGTAAAAGGGTAAAGGAAGGTGACCTACTTACTATGTTAGTCTACTTACTACGTAAATATATTATTACTTTTTCTCTTAGTATACTAAGAACTAATTTTTACCTTAATAGTATATTTATCTTAGTAAAAGTAAATATACTGTAAATAAGATTAGCTTAAATTAGCTATAGTATTTTAAAAAGTATATAAAGTCTTATATAAAAAGTATTAAGTAGCTCTTAATCCTTAATAACTATAATAGCTATAAGTCTACTAATTTGAAAATTACTAACGTATTCTATAGGTAAGTAGGCTATACAAGCTAGTAAGCTACTTTCATAGTACTTATAAAATAACATATAAGAGATATTAGCTATAACGCCTTAAATTAATTTAAACTATTTAAAATCCTTTTCTTTAAAGGTAAATTTAACTTTCTAATATATATAAGTATTATAACTAGACTCTCTATAAATACTATATTATTATATACGCGTTTCTAGCCTTCTTATACAACTACTATTTTAACTTGTTTTTACCTTTAACTACTTTATTATATTTATTTAAGACTTTAAATCTTTTGTCTTATTGATTTATAAGTAATCCTTTTTATTATAGCTATTTTCTTTTTATATAGTAATATAGTAATAATAGCTAATGTTAAATGGATTCTCTCTTTCTAAGAGAACCTGTTTATACGATTATACTTAGGTTAAAGTTAAGGTAAACTAAAGATATATTTTCTGTGATTATCTTTCTAACTACAAGACTTAGCTTTTATACACAAGATATATAATCTTATATATCCCTAAGTTAGTTTAGCATAAATATACTTTTAATCCCCTTAATAGATAACTAAGAGCTAAATATCTAGTCTATACCCTCTACTATAATATATATCCCTAAGTTATACGTGTTATATAACTAGCTAGTACTATTATTCTAATACTTATAACTTTTCTTTTATGACTATATAACTCCTTATAGTATTTAATTAGGTTATACTAATTATGACATTAATAACCTTATTATATAACCCTATAGGTTAAGCTATTTATATTATATAATAAATCACTAATATTAAAACTCTAGGTAACTATTTATTTTCTTCTTGCCTAGTTAAGTAGATAAGTTATATGTTAGTAAAGTTTCTTCTTTTCTTGTTAACTTTACTTCTGCTCCTGCTATTAATGTACCTTTTTTTTTTTGTATAGTAACCTTAGCTATTTAAAACCCTTCTTACTTGTTTTTCTTTTTTTCTTTTTCTTTTCTTTTTTACCCTTTATATACGTTATTTTTTTATATAATTAATTAATAATAATCTTCCTTTTTTTCCTTAATTAACTCTAATAATAACTACTTATATATAAGATTTCTTTTTATATGTTTCTTTTTATTAATTTATTAATAATACCTTATATAATTAATCTATTATATCTCTTACTACTCTTAGTAGTTTAATCTTTAGTAATATTAGTATATATACTAATATATTTAGTAGTTATTAGCTTTATTTTTTAACTAGTAATACTAATAATTATACTTTTCTATTAGCTCTAGTTATTAATATATATTACTTTTATCTTTACCTTGTTTTTATATATTAACCTTGACTATAAGATAAGGAGCATCTTATTATTAACATGTTATCGCATAATATTAAGATCTATGTTACTAGTAATACTTCTGTTTAGTAGTTTGTTGCTAGTATTATCTGCTACTAAGGCTATTTCCTTGTAGTCTTAGTTTAGTCTTATAGTTATATAGCTATTACCTGTAGTAATAAATGTGTAACTACTAACTTTCTACGCTTCTACTAGTACACCTACATTCCTACCTTTTAAGGTAATACCTATACTAAGTGCATCTAGCAGTTACATAGCGCTTACTACACCTACCATAGTTAAGATATTGATTTATCTAATAACCTAGACAATAATAATAATAATAATAATAGTAGCCCTAGTAACTACAAGGCTTTTAATGTTACTAATACTTATAAGCCTTATATGCCTAGCAACAAGCTTAGCAAAAATATTAGCAAAGGTAATTATTTCCTTAGCACTTTTACTAGCCCTATAGTTATTAATAAGGAGTAATTATATAACTTCTCTTCTTTAAAATCTTATATAATAATTAAATGGATTATATAATATAGTAATTTAGGAAAGTTATAGATATAGTAAAGGTATAATCTAATATTAAGATTAGAATTAATAGTAGTTAAGTATATTAAATACCTTTTTAAGATTATACTTTATTTTTAAATAATTAATAATATATAATAATAAAGTTATATAAATTAAATATTAAGTATTTTCTTCTAATCTTTTAATATATACCTTAATTTAAATCCTTAATATATTTATTATAATTAATTATCTAAGTACTAAGTTTAGTAATTTCTTAGTAAAAGCATTAGTAAAGTTATCTTTCCTATTAATTTATCTTACTTCTAAAATCTTTTTCTTTTTATATAACTCACATAGACTTATAATATTAATTATAAGCCTCTTTTTATCTATTATACTTAGTTATATAAGGTACTTATATAGAGATTATAAGTCTAAATAGATAATAACTAGAATCCTTAGAAGTTATAATATATAAAGGATCTTAGTAAGTATTATACTAAGAGATATCTTACTATTAAATCCTATAGTTATCCTATATAATTTGCTTGTAAGTATACTTTATATAACTCTCTTATACTTTGTTAAACTCTAGTATATAATGTTTCTGTTAGAATAACAGTACTAGCTAGTTATATAACACGCACAACTCAGGGACATACATCATAGCAGAGGGCACAGACTGGATATTTGGCCCTTGGTTATCCATTAAGGGGATTAAAAGTATATTCATACTGAACTAACTTAGGGACATATAAGATCATATATCTTATATATAAAAGCTAAGTCTTATAGTTAAAAAGATAATTATAGAAAATATATCTTTAGTTTATCTTAATTTTAACCTAAGTATAATTATATAAACAGGTTCTCTTAAGAAAAAAGAATCTATTTAATATTAATTAGTAATTACTTAGTAATCTATGTAATTACTTTATGTAATCATAAATTAGTAAAAGTAAAGAGATAAGACTTAGGTTTTATAGCTAGGCTACTAGGTAGTCTTGTACTTTATGTAAGGTAAGAAATCCTTAGGGATACCTAAGGGGTTATACTAGAAAGTCTCTTATACTAAGAAGCTTTAATTCTATTTATTGTTATTTATTAAGCTGAATTAAGTAAATAAGATAAAGATAACTTTTATTTTATTATTATATAAAATAAATTCTTATTATTACTTACTAAGCTAAACTAAATAAGAATCTTTATTATACTATATATAGAGTATAAAGTGTATACTATAACACTAAATAAACCAATTTTAACGTTATATAATATAAAATAACTACTAAATATAATATAGCTTCTTAAAAAGATCTAGAAGATAATTATTAAAGCTAATATAATAATATTAATAAATACCTGTTAACGTATAAAGAAATAAGTATAAGAAGTAAAGTCTTATTATATACGTAGAAGAAGACTATGAATCTTAGACACTAAGGAAATCTAGTTAAAATTATATAAGTATTATCTAAAGAAGAGATGATTATATATATTATGTATATTAACATGGAAATACTTTATTTTAGGTAATTAAAGAAAAACCTAATAATATTATTATATAAAGATTTAAATAAATAGTCTATTTTCTAATAAAAAAAGGTCTATTATGCGTTTAGGGCAGAGTTTATATAACTTATTAAGCTAAAAGGATTCTGATTACTACTAATAAGAAATATAAATTAATAACTAGTTAAATTCATTAAGGAGATTAGGAAGAAGTTTAATAAGTAAGAAGAACAGCTTTCTACTTATATAGTATTTACACTAAGTTATATAATTATAACAACTTAAATACTTATTTAAAACCTTGAATTAACTTTACTTTAGAATATAGCTAAACTAATAATAGAGCTAATTAAGCCCTTATATAATATATAGATAACTTAAATATTAATTATATAAGAGTAGTTATAATTAGCTTTAAAAAATATGTTTCCTAGAATAAGATTTACATAAGAGGTTAAGAGTTTTCTATAAATCCAGGGTTATATAATACCTTTATATTAAAGAAATAGTATTTATAACCTATTACTAAGATAAATAATCTAGAATAAATTATATAAGCTAACTATAATTTTAATTTTTTAAAAGGGATAGAGAAAGGACAGGAATTATATAAATAAGCTATATAATATCTTATATAATAAGGTAAAGGTCTTTATTAGTTTTTATTAACGCCTTAGGATTACTAAAGACTAATACTATATAGTATTTCTTAATATCTTAGCTAATTATATAAAAGAGTTTTATCTCTATTATATTAAACTAACAAAGAGATAAGATAAGATATATAATATATTAGAAATATACTTTAATACTAATATTAACTATATTCTTTATTAGATAAATTAGATAAGTCTATTCTTTGTATAAGTTAAATAAGATAATTTAGATAAAAATCTGATAGACGTATTAGAGATACTCTTAGATAAGATACCTTTTATATAGTAAGTACTTAGCCCAGGTTTTCAGGGGGAGATTATGCTTTGTATATAAGTCACCTAAGTATGTAGAGGTGTACTAGAGCTAGAAACTGCTCTAAGTAATCTTAAAGCATATTACATATATAAGTAATTCTTTTCTAGTCTAAGAGCATTACTATAAGTCACTTTAGACAAGAAGTCTATATTATATAATATTAACTTTATAGATAGAAGGTACTTTAATAATAAGAGTTACTTATAACTATTATATAATAGACTATTAGATAATAAAGGATCTTCTTAATAACCTTAGAAAGGTTAACCTTTATTATAACCTAGGTTTAATTATATAATATTTAAGAAAAGATATTTTATATATAAAAAGGAGAGTTATTAGTCTATAAATTATTTAGATAAAGAATATAATTATATAAAAGATTAATACCTTTAGACATATAATATACTTAAATAAGAACTATAAAGAGATTTTGCCTTATACCTTCTTAACTTTAAAGGAAAAAACCTAGTAGACAAATTATATAATAAAAAGAGAGAATTTATAAGAGATAAAGAGACATTAGCTTTCCTAATGTCTTCTTTATTCTTTTATTATATAATAAGAAAGGATATTTTTTTATTACTAAAGACATTAAAGGCCTATTAATTCTTATTATATAATCCTTATATCTTATTATACTAAAGGGAACTATAGGATATAAGAGCAGTAAAGTTCTTTACTATAGAAAAACCTTAAGTCCTTATATACCTATAAAAGAACCCTTATATAGTAATATCCTAGGGACCAGGATTAGTAAACATATAATTTAAGGCAAGTAACTTAATTATATTAGTTAGTACTATAAAAATAAAGAATTAGCTTGGAAAAGTTATATATTATATCTTTAATACTTTTACTCTATTTCTGTTTTCATTATATAACACAAATAGGTTAAGTATATATTTTAATAACATTAATAATATAATTGTATAGTAGGATAGAAAACCTATCCTAGTTATACAGAAATAAGGTTACTTATTCTTTAACTTTAGTTATATAAAGGCTAGTATGTTCTTTATAAAAGGACAACTCTAAAGGCTTTATAGACAATTTAAACATTCTTATACAGACTATCTTTACTACCTCCTAAAGAAGGCTAGGTATTATAATATTAATATTAATATTCTAGAAAAGGTCTAGAAGTTTTATTATTATTATTAATTATATAATTTAGTACTAAAAAGGTTTAAGTTTATACTTAAAAATAAAAGCTACTTTAACTATAAAATAGTTATAAATATTATATAACTAAGAGATAAGAATACCTTATATGTTATTAATATAAAGATAAGCTTCTAAAGAGTTACCTTTCTAAGTCCTTATTTATATAAGATATATAAAATACATTTTGTAAGTATTAGATTAGCACATACATTAGTCCACCAGACTATATTATATATAACCTAGGTATAAACTTCGTATTATTAGAATTTAAGAATTATACTAATATTATAGGTATATTATATAAAGAAATGCTAGTAAAAGCCTACTAAGTAGTAAGTAAGATAGAAAGAGCTTATACTCCTCTAAGGTATATATATAATATCTTGTATACTAAGCTTAGGTATAATATAAATAAGGAAACTATTCTCTAAATAGCTATAAAGGTATTAAATAATATAGCTGGTTTATATAGCATTATATTTATACTACTTGTCTTTAGTATATATCTAAGGATTAATAAGGACTTATTTCTATTACCTAAAATTACCTAAAAGGTAAAAATAATCTAAAAAGTAATAAAAATACTTTAAAGTATTTATATAAAAGTAAAAATTAATTATATAATTAACACTAGAAATAGCCCTAACCTCTAGAGCATATTATTACTACTAATCCAAAGTGAGGTTCTAGTATAGAGAAAAAACAAGGGATAGACTAGACTATATAAAGTCTAGGCTATAAAAGGCTATATAATAACAGTCAAGATGGTTAATAGTTCTATATAGTTTTATGTAACACATGTTAAACTATACTATTAAAACATAATATAACTAGATTCAGATATTACATAACCTATTCCTTAGAAACAGCTAAATAAGAAAAGAAGACTAAAGAAAAGCTAGAAAAGGGCTATACAATAATCACTATATACTAATTAGGTATTTCTATTTTAGAAAAAAAAAGACTATAAGGAGTTAATAGAAAAGTTATAGCTTAATAATATAATTATAATACCAGGTGCTTTATATAAAGAGTTAAACTAAACAGAAATAAATAACTTTATTAATTAAGAAGTCTTTACCTTTATACTATATAATTTAAAAGAGTATAATTACCTTTATATTTATAAGATATAAATAGTATAAGAGATTAAGAACTTGTTATTTAAGCTATATAAGAAGTTAAGACTTATTATATAAGGGTATAAGGACTAGGAGAAAGAAGAACTCTTAACCTAGGTACTTACTATCTAATAGATAAGCTAAAGGCTTATACTTACAATTAGACCTACTTTTATATAAGACTACAAATATAAAAGAGAACTTAGAGATATAACTTAAGCATATATATAGTTAGATAATTATTTAACTAAAATAATTATTATATAATTACCTAAAAAGTTAGAAAATAAATACCTTAAGAATATACTTCTTTATATCTTGAAACTACTATATAGCCTAGTAGAGTTAAGCCTATATTAGTATAAAACCTATTTTAAGTATTACAAAAAAGATCTAAAGATAACAGAGTTAATGTATAATCTATATTTGTTATATATAATAAAAGAACTAGATACTTTTAGGATTATAGCTATATAAATAGATAATACACTTAGCTTTACTATACTTATTTTCTCTTAAAGAGAAGAAGAAGAGCTAAGAAGAAAAGGACTTTATGTAAAACTAAAGACTACCTTATTACCTAATAGTAAAATTAACTTTAATAAGAAAAAGATTTAATTATATAATAACTATATTACTTTTACTTAAAAAGGCTAAATAAAGCATCTAAAACTTATTAATTTTAATATATATAATATATATTAGTAGTATGTTTCCTAAAGGGCAAGAGGAGTATACCTTATATTTATCTGTTAACTAAAAGCATTATATAACCTGTTAACTATAGCTTAAACTAAGAAACCTAATAAGAAGAATATTAAAGCTTTAAATATATAACTTTAGTAGTAAATTAATAACTTTATATAAGGCCTTATATATATCCCTTTTAATCTTTATTATATAAAGATATATATCTTTATAAATAAATCATTTATAAATAACTTAGATCTATTATTATAACTTAGATTTATTATTATACTAGCTAAGAAAATAGCTTATATAACAATAGACTTCTAGATCAAAAAAAACATTATATACTAGAGTTTAATAAAGTACAAGAGAGTTATACAAAGTATATTTATAAGTAAGTTATATAAGATAACTATAGGATTTAATAGTAGGATATCTCTTAATATAACACTTACTAAGATCCTTTATATATTATAACTCCTAAGGATTCTAAGTATTATCTATTTAGACTTATAATCTCTATATAAGTACCTTATATAACTAGGCATAATAAATAAAAAGAGGCTTATAATTAATATTATAAGTCTATATAAGTTATATAAAAAGAAAAAGATCTTAGAAGTAAGATAGATTAATAGGAAAAATAACCTTACTAACGCCTTTACTAAGAAATTACTAAACTTAGTACTTAGATAATTAATTATAATAAATATATTAAGGATTTAAATTAAAGTGTATATTAAAAGATTAGAAGAAAATACTTAATAATTAATTTATATAACTTTATTACTATATATTACTAACTATCTAAAAACAAAATATAACCTTAAAAAAGTATTTAATATACTTAACTACTACTAATACTAATCTTAATATTAAATTATACCTCTATTATATCTATAACCTTCTTAAATTACTATATTATATAATCTATCTAATTATTATATGAGATTTTAGAAAAAAGAAGTTATATAATTACTCCTTATTAATAACTATAAGGCTAACAGAAGTACTAAGAAAACAACCACCCTTATTAACGTTCTTACTAAGCTTACTACTAAGCGTATAAGGCTTACAAGCATTAGTAACATTAAGAGCCTTATAGTTACTAAAGCTACTATTATCATTATTATTATTATTACCTAGGTTATTAGACAAATCAATATCTTAACTATAGTAGGTATAGTAAGTACTATGTAACTACTAGACACACTCAGCATAAGTACTACCTTGAAAGGTAAGAATGCAGGTATATTAGCAGAAGCGCAAAGAGTTAATAGTTACACATTTATTGCCACAAGTAATAGCTATATAACCACAAGACTAAACCAAGACTGTAAAAAAGTAGCCTTAGCAGCAGATAATACTAGCAACAAACTACTAGACAGAAGTATTACTAGTAAATAGATCTTAATATTATACAATAACATGTTAATAATAAGACGCTCCTTATTCTATAGTTAAGGTTAATATATAAAGACAAGGTAAGGACAAAAAAAACATATATTAATAGCTAGAGCTAACAAAAGAGCATAATTGTTAGTATTACTAGTTAAAAGATAAAGCTAATAACTACTAGATGTATTAGTATATATACTAATATTACTAAAGATTAAATTACTAGGGGTAGTAAAAAATATAATAAATTAATTATATAAAGTATTATTAATAAATTAGTAAAAGGAAATATATAAAAAGAAATTTTATATATAAGTAGTTATTATTAAAGTTAATTAAAGAAAAAAAAAAGATTATTATTAATTAATTATATAAAAAAATAATATATATAAAGGGTAAAGAAGAAAAGAAAAGAGAAAAAGAAAAATAAGTAAGAAGAGTTTTAAATACCTAAGGTTATTATATAAAGAAAAGAAAGTATATTAATAGTAGAAGTAGAAGTAAAGTCAATAAAGAAAAAAGGAACTTTATTAACATATAACTTACTTACTTAACTAGGTAAGAAGAAAATAGATAGTTACCTAAAGTTTTAATATTAGTGATTTATTATATAACGTAAGTGGCTTAACCTACAGGATTATATAATAAGGTTATTAATATTATAATTAATACAACCTAATTAGATATTATAAGGAGTTATATAGTTATAAAAGAAAAAGTTATAAGTATTAGAATAATAGTACTAGCTGGTTATATAACACGCATAACTTAGGGACATATATTATAGTAGAAGGTATAGACTAAATATTTAGCTCTTAGTTATCTATTAAAAAGATTAAAAGTATATTTATGCTAAACTAACTTAAGGACATATAAGATTATATATTTTATATACAAAAGCTAAGTCTTATAGTTAAGAAGATAATTATAGAAAATATATCTTTAGTTTACCTTAACTTTAACCTAAGTATAATCATACAAACAGGTTCTCTCAAAAAGAGAGAATCCATTTAACAGTTTCTTTTAATCTAGAAGTCTATTATTATATAAGCTATTTCTTTAGCTAGTATAATAATAAATCTAAGTTATAATAATAGATTTAAGTTGTTTATAAATGATTTATCTGTAAAGATATATATTTTTATATAATAGAGGTTAAGAGGAATATATATAAGACCTTGTGTAAGGTTATTGATTTGCTACTAAAGTTATATATTTAAAGCTTTAATATTCTTCTTATTAGGTTTTTTAGTTTAGGCTATAGTTAACAGGTTATATAATACCTCTAGTTAATAGATAGATATAAGGTATACTTCTTTTACCTTTTAGGAAATATATTACTAATATATATTATGTATATTAAGAGTAATAAGTTTTAGGTATTTTATTTAGCCTTTTTAAGTAAAAGTAATATAGTTATTATATAATTAAATCTTTTTCTTATTAAAGTTAATTTTATTATTAAGTAATAAAGTAGTTTTTAGTTTATATAAAGTCCTTTTTTTTTTAGCTTTTCTTTTTTTCTTTAGGAGAAGGTAGGTGTAGTAAAGCTAAGTATATTATTTATTTATATAGCTATAATCTTAAAGGTATCTAGTTCTTCTGTTATATATAGTAAGTATAGATTATATATTAACTCTGTTATCTTTAGATCTTTCTTGTGATACTTAGAATAGGTTTTGTACTAATATAGGCTTAACTTTGTTAAGCTATATAGTGGTTTTAAGATATAGAGAAGTGTATTCTTAGGGTATTTGTTTTTTAACTTTTTAGGTAGTTATGTAATAATTGTTTTAGTTAGATGATTATTTAATTATATATATGCTTAGGTTATATCTCTAAGTTCTTCTTTGTATTTGTAGTCTTATATAAGGGTGGGTCTAATTATAAGTATAAGCCTTTAGCTTATCTATTAAATAGTAAGTATCTAAGTTAAGAGTTCTTTTTTCTCTTAGTCCTTATACCCTTATATAATAAGTCTTAACTTCTTATATAGCTTAAATAACAAGTTCTTAATCTCTTATATTATTTATATCTTATAAATATAAAGGTAGTTATGCTTTTTTAGATTATATAGTATAAAGGTAAAGACTTTTTAGTTAATAAGGTTATTTATTTCTGTTTAGTTTAACTTTTTATATAAAGCACCTGGTATTATAATTATATTATTAAGTTATAACTTTTCTATTAACTTCTTATAGTCTTTTTTTTTTTAAGATAGAAATACTTAATTAGTATATAGTAATTATTATATAGCCTTTTTTTAGCTTTTTTTTAGTCTTTTTTTTTTATTTAGCTATTTTTAAGGGATAAGTTATATAATATCTGAATCTAATTATGCTATGTTTTAATAGTATAGTTTAATATATATTACATAAAATTGTGTAGGACTATTGATTATTTTAACTGTTACTATATAGCCTTTTATAGCCTAGACTTTATATAGTCTAGTTTATCCTTTATTTTCTTTTTATACTAGAACCTTACTTTAGATTAGTAGTAATAGTATATGCTAAAGGTTAGAGCCATTTTTAGTATTAATTATACAATTAATCTTTACTTTTATATAAATACTCTAAAGTATTTTTATTACTTTTTAAATTACTTTTACCCTTTAAGTAATTTTAAGTAATAAAGGTAAGTCCTTATTAATCCTTAGATATATACTAAAGACAAGCAGTATAAGTATAATGCTATATAGACTAGCTATATTATTTAATACCTTTATAGCTATCTAAAGGATAGTTTTTTTGTTTATGTTATACCTAAGCTTAGTATATAAGATATTATATATATGCCTTAGAAGAGTATAAGCTCTTTTTATTTTACCTATTACCTAGTAGGCTTCTACTAGTATTTCTTTACACAATATGCTTATAATATTAGTATAGTTCCTAAATTCTAATAATATAAAGTTTATACCTGGGTTATGTATAATATAGTCTGGTAAATTAACGTATATGCTGATTTAGTACTTATAAAGTGTATTTTATGTATCTTATGTAGATAAGGACTTTAGGAAGGTAGCTCCTTAGAAGCTTATCTTTGTATTAATAACATGTAAGGCGTTCTTATCTCTTAGTTATATAATATCTATAATTATTTTATAGTTAAAGTAGCTTTTGTTTTTAAGTATAAACTTAAACTTTTTTAGTATTAAGTTATATAATTAATAATAATAATAAAACTTTTAGACCTTTTTTAGAATATTAATATTAATATTAAAATACTTAGTCTTTTTTAGGAAGTAATAAAAATAGTTTATATAAGGATATTTAAATTATCTATAAAGCCTTTAAAGTTATCTTTTTATAAAGAATATACTAGCCTTTATGTAACTAAGGTTAAAGAATAAGTAACCTTATTTTTATATAACTAGAATAGGTTTTTTATTTTACTATATAATTATGTTATTAATGTTATTAAAATATATACTTAACTTGTTTATATTATATAATGAAAACAAGAATAGAGTAAAAGTATTAAGGATATAATATATAACTTTTCTAAGCTAATTCTCTATTTTTATAGTATTAACTAATATAATTAAGTTATTTACCTTAAATTATATATTTACTGATCCTGGTCCCTAGGATATTACTATACAAGGGTTCTCTTATAAGTATATAAGGACTTAAGGTTTCCTTATAGTAAAGAACTTTGTTACTCCTATATCCTATAGTTCTTCTTAGTATAATAAGATACAAGGATTATATAATAAGAATTAATAGGCCTTTAATGTCTTTAGTAATAAAAAGATATCTTTTTTTGTTATATAATAGAAGAATAAAGAAGATATTAGGAAAGCTAATATCTCTTTATTTCCTATAAATTCTCTATTTTTATTATATAATTTATCTACTAGGTTTTCTCTTTTAAAGTTAAGAAAATATAAGGTAAAATCTCTTTATAGTTCTTATTTAAGTATACTATATACCTAAAAGTATTAGTCTTTTATATAATTATGTTTTTTATTTAAATAATTTATAGACTAATAACTCTCCTTTTTATACATAAAATATCTTTTCTTAGATATTATATAATTAAACCTAGGTTATAATAAAGGTTAACTTTTCTAAGGTTATTAAGAAGATCCTTTGTTATTTAATAGTCTATTATATAATGGTTATAGGTAAGTCTTGTTATTAAAGTACCTTCTATCTACAAAGTTAATATTATATAATATAGACTTCTTATCTAAAGCGACTTGTAGTAATGCTTTTAGACTAGAAAAGAATTACTTATATATGTAATATGCTTTAAGATTACTTAGAGCAGTTTTTAGCTCTAGTATACCTCTATATGCTTAGATAACTTATGTATAAAGTATAATCTTCCCCTGAAAACCTGGGCTAAGTGCTTACTATATAAGGGGTATCTTGTCTAAGAGTATCTTTAATATATTTATTAGATTCTTATCTGGATTATCTTGTTTAACTTATATAAAGGATAGACTTATCTAATCTATCTAATAGAGAGTATAGTTAATATTAGTATTAAAGTGTATTTCTAACATATTATATATTTTATCTTATTTCCTTGTTAGTCTAATATAATAGAAATAAAACTCTTTTACATAATCAGCTAAGATATTAGAAAATACTATACAGTATTAGTCTTTAGTAATCCTAAAGCGTTAATAAAAACTAATAAAGACCTTTGCTTTATTATATAAGATATTATATAGCTTACTTATATAATTCCTATTTTTTCTTTATCCCTTTTAAAAAATTAAAATTATAGTTAGCTTATATAATCTATTCTAGATTATTTGTCTTAGTAGTAGGTTATAAATGCTATTTCTTTAATATAAAGGTATTATATAACCTTAGATTTATAGAAAACTCTTAACCTCTTATGTAAATCTTATTCCAGGAGGCATATTTCTTAAAGCTAATTATAATTACTTTTATATAATTAATATTTAAGTTATCTATATATTATACAGGGGCTTAATTAGCTCTATTGTTAGTTTAGCTATATTCTAGGGTAAAGTTAATTCAAGGTTTTAAATAAGTATTTAAGTTATTATAACTATATAACTTAGTGTAAGTGTTATATAAGTAGAAAGCTATTCTTCTTACTTATTAAACTTCCTCTTAATCTCTTTAATGAATTTAACTAGCTATTAATTTATATTTCTTATTAGTAGTAATTAGAATCCTTTTAGCTTAATAAGTTATATAAACTTTGCTTTAAATACATAATAGACCTTTTTTTATTAGAAAATAAACTATTTATTAAAATATTTATATAATAATATTATTAGGTTTTTCTTTAATTACTTAAGATAAAGTATTTCTATGTTAATATATATAATATATATAGTTATCTTTTCTTTAGATAATACTTATATAATATTAACTAGATTTCCTTAGCGTCTAGGATTTATAGTCTTCTTCTATATATATAGTAAAACTTTACTCTTTATACTTATTTCTTTATATATTAGTAAGTATCTATTAATATTATTATATTAGCTTTAATAATTATCTTCTAAATCCTCTTAGAAAGCCATGTTATATTTAGTAGTTATTTTATATTATATAATATTAAAATTAGTTTATTTAGTGTTATAACGTATACTTTATACTCTATATATAATATAATAAAGATTCTTGTCTAGTTTAGCTTAGTAGGTAATAACAAGAATTTATCTTATATAATAATAAAGTAAAAGTTATTTTTATCTTATTTACTTAGTTCAGCTTAGTAAGCAACAATAAGTAGGATTAAGGCTTCTTAGTATAAGAGACTTTCTAATATAACCCCTTAGATATCCTTAAGGATTTCTTGTCTTATATAAAGTATAAGACTACTTAGTAGCCTAGCTATAAAGCCTAAGTTTTATCTCTTTACTCTTACTAATTTATAATTATATAAAGTAATTATATAAATTACTAAGTAACTACTAATTAATAATAATTAGATTTTCTTTTTCTAAGAGAACCTATTTATATAATTATACTTAGGTTAAAGTTAAAATAAACTAAAGATATATTTTCTATAATTATCTTTCTAATTATAAGACTTAGCTTTTGTATATAAGATATATAATCTTATATGTCCTTAAGTCAGTTCAGTATAAATATACTTTTAATCCCTTTAATAGATAACTAAGGGCTAAATATCTAGTCTATGCCTTTTGCTATAATATATGTCCCTGAGTCGTGCATGTCGTACAACCAGCTGGTACTATTATTCTAACAGCTAAAGTAATTATTTACTCTTTAAAGTTTAACTAAATTACTTTATATTAAGGTTTATTTATATACTAATATATATATATAGTAAGTAGCTTATTATAGTAAGTAGCTTACCTCTACTTACTTTCTAGCTATTTATATAAGTTAATTAAGTAATATTAACTTAGAATATGTTAGTAATATTCTTAGATAGTCACAGAGAAGTAAAGAGACTTAGTAAAGGTAAAGGTAGAAAGATAAGGTTGTTGTATTTTTCTATATTGTTTTTTCTACTTTTCTTTTTAAAAGGTAGGAATATCTTAGGCTTATATTCTTTTCTTAATATCTTATTAGTAATATAATTATCTAATAAAATAATCTTATCTAGAATCTAGGAGTTGGTTTTCTGGAATCTAGGGTTAACTAGATCTAAGGCTAGAATTCTAGGGTTAACTAGATCTAAGACTAGAATTCTAGGGTTAACCTGATTCTTATAAGCCTATCTTATATATAAACAAGTTATATATAGTTATAAAGCTCCTATTTTACTTAATCCAAATATAAATATAGTAAGTTTATATAGTTATTATATATAAAGATATAATTAGATAAGATAAGAGTTCTTATAATAAATCTTATTCTTAGTTATTATATAAAATTAATTAAAACTACTTATTTTTCTCTTCTTTAAAGGTCTTTTAAATTACCTAATATTAAAACTACGTAGAATAAAGGAAGCTAGTAAGTAGGCAGTTAATATATAAACCACACTAAACACCAAGGTCCTAGTATTATTATAAGTACACCTAGAGTGACTGATTACCCTAAGTGACTACTTTAACGCCTAGACCGTAAGATACTACTCTTTTCAGGTCCTCCTTGGCCTGATTAGGGCTATAAGCAAACCAGAAAAGTATATCCTTTATATCTTACAGTCTGTTTAGATTTGCCTTTATTGCTAAGTAGTATGTATATATATATTGTGATCTCTAGAGGAGAAGAATACCCTCCTAGACCTTAGAGGTCTAGTTAGGCCTAAGGAAACAAAGTAATAGTTACTTATTATATGTCTTATTTAGATATTAAAGTAATAAATTTGTCTGTGTTTATTTAAGTGCTTGTCTAAAGATATTAAGCTTCTCTGTCTACTTAGTAATAAGATCTTAATTTCTATGATAGTATCTTACTAAAGCCCCCTTTTATACTTAGAAAGGTCCTGCTTAGTTATGTCTAATTAGGCCTATAATTATATCTATAGGCTAATAAAAAAAAAATAAAAACGTAAAACCCTACCCTTTTCTAATTATCCCCTAGTTTTCTTCTTTACATAATATATTTAAAAAAAAAAAGTATAAAAGTATAAAAGTAAATAATATATAAAAGCAAAAACTAATCCTTTTTATTATATCTTCCTTAATTAAATCTATAATATCTTCCTAGTAGTAGTAGAAAGAGTATCTTAAGCTACTTACCTTATTATAAGCTACTTTTCTCTTAGCCTTAAGATACTTCTCCTTAAACTTAGCATCTTACTCCTATCCCTAATTATACCGCTTATAACCCTCTTATCTAGGTATAATTATAGGTTATAAAAACAGCTACCAAGAGCACTATTACACTACTACTATCTTATAAGGGTTCTTAAACATACTAACATATTTGTCCTTAGTATAGTTAGTAATAGACTTAACCTTATACTCTTTTAGCTTATAGTACCACTCTTATATATTAAACAAGGCTTTCTTATAAGTATTTTGCTATCCTTTAGCCTTTATATATATAGTAAAAGCTATATTAGATAATTACTTAAGGTTAAAAGGGTAATATAGAAGTGTAAACTTTGTAATAACCTTAGACTTAGTATTACTAACCTCCTCTTTATTATCTATATCCTAAGCCTAATTAGGCTTAGGAGATAGCCTTATTACGTTATCTTCTAGGGTTAGCGTAGTAGAGAAGCCTAGCTAGTCTTGTAGTATACTAGTATCTAAGGAGAGGTATATTAAACCAAAGAGACTAGTAAAATTATTATTTTAAGGTATTAAAGAAAACGTCTTTTTAATAAGCTTAAAAGTCCTAGGAAAGGTATTAAAGAATTCTAGTGTATTCTCCTTAGTCTAATTAGGCTTGTTAAATGCTTTTTATTAAAGTCTCTTATTATAACTATTTAGTATAAGCCTTAGCTTATTACAAAAATTTTTTTTATTATAATTTTTTAGTTTACTAAACTCTTTAATAACCTATTAATACTAGAAATAGTTAACGTAGTTAATAATATTACCTCTACTATTATTCTAAACCTTTATTTAAGTTAAACTCTTTATAATATTAGTAATATTATTTTAGATATAATATTTAATAAATTCTACTATATATATTCTATAAGTCTACTTATTAAGCTATTGAAGGCTAATCATAATGCCTGCTTTTATACAGATCACCTTAATCAGGTTAAAGGTAACATTAACGCTCTAATAGAACTTGTAGAGATAGTCTATATCAATAGTATACTAAAGGGTTATATCTCTGTCTCTCTATATACTGTTATACCAGAAAGATTATCTAGTAACTTGGTTAATAAAGAGGGTAGTAAAATGATTAATGTAATAGGTAATAAACGCTAAGTAATCCGCCTTTTAAATCTAGTCCTTCTAATCAGGTCTAGCTATCGTAGTAAAGGTATTACAGCTCCAAGGAGAGCTATTAACAACAAAGTAATTAACCTTAGTATCTTAAGCAACAAATACTATAAGACTTTAGACATTATCAAAGGCTATCTAAGACTACTTAACCAAATATCTAACCACGTTATAGATATTAAAGAGGTAAGTTTTTAACTTATTATTTGTCTATTTCCTTTAAGAATTATCTTACAAAAAGCCTTTACCCTAATAATTATATATTATACTTATAATAAACATATTATTACTTAGAATCTATATAAGAGTAGGTTTGTTGCCCTGATCAGACAAACCAGGATAGTTAAGAGGTCTTAGTAGAGTAATAAGGTCTTTAGTAGCTAGGTCTATAAACCCTTTAAGTAGCTTAAGGTCTTTAAGATACACATACTATAATTTCTGTAGTATCTTAATAGCGTTTATGGTTTACTTAGTTAAATTAGGGAAATTATTACTAAGATTCTAAATATAATATTCCTTAAAAAGAGTTTAGTAGTACTTTAAAACCTATATATTATTAATTCTATCTAGACTAGTAAGAGTATTCTAGATAACGTTAATAGCTTAGAAGGAAAACATAATAAGTTATAGATATATATAGATAAGTCTAATTAAGGTAAGAAAGTAAAAAGAAAAAGAGAATAATGTATTATTAATTATTAGTTAGCTTAAAATTATGTAGCTGAAGTTAATAGTAGTAGTAAAAGAAGAAAAAGTAAAAGTTATTATTAGTAGGTTTCTTAGGCTTATTTTATAGCTTTATTTCTAACAAATCTTAACCTTATTATAAAAAAAGAAGTAATTTAAAGTTACTAAAAAAAAAAAGTAAAAAAGTAAATATAAGAAAGTAAAAAAGATAGTTATTTATCTGCTTAATGTTTATAAAAGTAAATAACTTTTTTCTGTTTATAATAATAAATTACTTTTTTTCTCTTACTTCTTTTTTTTTAATTAGTAAATTAGAAGAAGTAAGCTATAGTTAATAAAATAAAAAAAGAAGCTAGGAATCTTCCTTTAAATTACTTCTTCTTTTTCTCTATATAACTTTATATTACTTTTTAAGCTTTATCTTTTCTATAACTTAAAACCACTTAACAAATTAACTTAACTTTCTTACTATAGCCTTAATTAAATATTACTATACCTCCTAAGCGTAAGCCTAAAGCTACTTAGAACCTATAGTTCTTTACTTATAACCCTTTTACTAAAAACAATTACCTAGCTATAACTTTTATTAATACTATAATAAGTTATTTTTTACTTTTTATTAAAGGTTTATAGCTCTAATTAGATAAATTATAACTTCCTTAGTATAGCAAAAACTTAAGTCTTTAATTAATAGTCTTTACTATAAAGTCTAGTTTACTAATAAAATTCAAAATAATTAGACTTACAAGAAAGTTACTTAGGCCTTTTAGTAGGTTATTGTAAAAAGTAATATCCTTTAAGTCCTCTAAGATTATACTAAGACTAGCTTATTTAAGCGTTATGTTTTTATCTATACTAGTTATCAAGGTACTTTTAGATTCTTAGCTTAGAAGCTTATTAGTTATATATAGGTTAGCGTCGCCTTAGCTGTTTATAGCCTTAGTGGTTATAATGCTGTTCCTTGTAAATACTATGAAAAAGGTTAGTAGGTTGTCTAAGCTAGGCCTAATTAAGTCACCTGTTTTATCCTTTTCTAGGAATACATCTTTCTTTCTAATAAATTTAGTAATATATACTTTAATTACTTTTACTATAAGACTTAAGTCTAATACTGCTATTAAAATAAGGACTTTTACTAAGAGTTTAAATATATAAGTTAAGTAAAAAGCACTAAAGAGTAAAGAGCTAGTAATAGTAATATCCCTTTAAGTATTCCTAATAATATCTCTTTTATTAATTTTATGTAGTTCTTTTAGTCTAACCTTATAAAACTTATTAAGGATTAGTATAAAAGGCTTTCTAAAAAGAAGAGAAAGTTGTTTAGTATCTTAGATAACTTTATCTAGGTATAGAATAGTATTAACTAGAAGATAAAGAGTAATAATAAGGATTTAAACTAAGGATATAAGGTTGTCTAATAACTTAGTAGTTTAGGCTTAGGATTTAAGGTAGTTTTAAGATGTTTCTAGGTCTAATTAAGTGTTTTTTTTCTTAGATAACTTTATCTTTAAGTTTATTAATAAATATAATAAGAGTTCTAAATTAATAAACTTTTTATAAAAAGAAATATATATAAAATGCTATAAAAATAATAGTATAATATAAACATTAATAAAAGAAAATAAAAAGATATAATAGTAAGCTTAATTTGGCTTATTATATTATGTTAATATATTATGTGTCTTTTACTAAGTTCTTAGGTTAAATATTAATTATAAGTCTAAACAATAACTTTTAATGCTTTAGTTCTTTATAAAGCATATTATTTTCTTTTTTAAGGTATAGCTATTAAAGCCTTAATTATGTCTATGTAATATCTTTGTCCTAATTAAGGCTAGAAGCTATATCTACTTTTTAAAGTTTATCTTAGTGGTCCTAGGCTAAGAAGAAGAGGGTTATTTCGTCTTTAAGCTTAGCTTTAGCTTACATAGAATCCTTTAATTCTTAGAAACTAACGTTATTCTTAATATATCTCTTAAGACGTTTCCTAGCGTATATAGCCCTTATGATAAGGTCACTAGTAAGCGTCTCTAGGTAGTATAATACTAAGTTCTTAGATATAAAATAGACTTATAAAAGGCCTTGTTAACAGTATATAAGTTTCCTAGCTTTCAATTTATTAATTACATATTTCTTATTAAAGATAAGAACTAAATCGCTAGGCTAAAGCTTTTTTAACTATATTATATATTAATAATATATATTATAGTAATCTATAGATTTTTGTCTTATAAAAGCTATATTCTTAGCTATAGTCTTCTTATTAATTTCAAGTTATTTAAAAAAGTATATTTTAGTAGTAAGTTCTTAATTAGGGTTATAAACTTATTCTTAGTCTAATACTTTCTAAGTTAAGATAGATTTTTTAATAAGTAAAATTACTTTATATCCTATAGTTAAGAAGAAAGGTATATAGCCTATTAGTGTATAGACTATTGTTTAGTCTATAAACAGCATAATAGACATAATTTTCCCCTAATCTCTTTTTCCTTTGTCTAACCAGGTTAAGATAATATACACAATAGGTTTATAGCTTTGTTTATTAACCCTGTTTGCCTTTAAGTTATATACTAATATAACCTTTTTTCTAATACTATACTTTTCATTCAGGCAGTCCACAGTCCCTTTGTTTTCTAGTCCACTATTAATAATCATCTTTCTATAAACACTATAGTAGTAGAAAAAGTCTTCCTAGATAAAGTCGATGACCTAATCAGAGGTAATAGTCCTTACCCTCCTTGCTTTAAGCTAACCCGTCATATCATAACGTCCCTTAATCAGTGCCTAGGAACTAATCCACTAGACATTAATAGATATCTTTGTAAACAGTAATTCCCTTAGGACTATACTAATATACTAGTCGTTTATCTAGGTTAATTAAGCCTTCTAACAGGATAAGCATAACGCAAGCTAGGCCTATACCCTCTAGTATATATCTTTCTAGATATAAGATATAGAAAGCCAATAAAATGTTATATTGCGTTCTTAGTATCCTGATTCGATATATGCGTTCCTAATCAGGTTCTCCTAAATCTTTAGGTCATTAATAAGGCGTCTAGGGATTAAGTATCTCTTTGTTAGTTAGCAGTATAAATAGCTATCTTAAGCAAAATAACACTAGGCCTCTATTTTAAACTTCTTAAAAATATATAGTAATATTTTATCTAGGCGTAATAGTATCTTTAGATAAAAGATAATTTGTCTCATTCAGTTAGTCTAGTACTAATCAAAGCAGAGCTATGCTTCAAGGAGTTAATATAAGTAAAAGGTCTTTAAAATACTAGATTTAGATCCTTTAAATGATTTATGTAATTAAACAAAGTAAAGGTTAGCGTTAATAAAATCTTTAACCTAATTAGAGCTCTTATATTCCTTAATATTAAACAGCCCTAGTGCTTTTCATAATAGCATATCTACTATTATATTCTTTATTCTTAGTATTGTTATAGTTAGATATTTAACAGTGGTGTTTTCTGCTAATAGGTAGCTAAGGTTAATACTTAGTAATAGTAAGGTAAGTCTTATTAGTAATCTTGCTGGTCTGTTAGTGTCTAGTGATTAGTTAGGCATGTCTAGGCGTAGATAGCTTTATAGCTTTATAATAAAAGGATAATCTAAGAGTCACTTATAAGAGAATGAATCATGAAGTTGATTGCTAAAGAGCTATAGAAGTTATCTAGTCTAGTTAGAACGATTATCCTTATATCTTATTGTTGCCTTATTAGGACTGATCTCTTAAATTCGGTCCTTAATAAGGACTGATCCTTGGTATATTAGTCTTAGGTTATAGACCGCTTATTTATTGTTAGTTCTTCTTATCTTTATGTGATTTTCCTTAGTTTTTTTGTTCTAAGAGGGGATTAACGTGTTCCTATGCTATCCCGTATATAACCTTGTCTTATAACTACTAGGTGTTTATAGGGTAACCTTGGTTATATTATACTTATTAGGTTATAATATTAGGTCTTCTCTTTAAAGGTCTTACCCCTAAGACCTTATAAGTAGGTTGTTTCTCTTAGGTTAAGAAGTTATTAAACTTGCTTTTTTATTTATTTATAATACTAATACTATATTAAGTTATATAGAAAAATTAAAACTAAAAGTAAAATCTTAGAAAATAAAGATAAAAGATTATAAGCGCTTTATGCTTCTAGAGTTTATTAAAGCTTGTTTTATTATTGCTAATATGCCTTATACTTATTATTTTTATGCGAAGACTGCTTATTGTTTTAGCGAAAGTTCTTCTTGCTATTAAAGCTATATTAAGGCTAAGAAGCCTTATAATAGTGTTTTAGTGGCTTCTACTTATAAGTATCCTTTAATTAAGTGTAGTTCTTTCTATTTAACTTTTATTTATAGTATAAAAATTAAATACTTAGTAAAAAAAATAAAATAAGAAAAAGGAAATAATAAGTAAAGAGCTTTTAAGGCTTTATAAAGAGCTTGCTTAATTATAGTCTTTAATAGCTATTATAGCTAGCTGTTTATCTAGGATTTAGAAAACTTAGAAACTTGTTTATAAGCGTTAAGCTAAAACCTTTTATTATAGTATACAAAAAATCGATAAGTTTAATGCCTTAGAGTTAACATTAGACACTTATAAACAAGGAATAGTAAAGGAGTTATAGTTTATATAGGTGCTTAATAATATAAACTAGTCCTTATATAGGCTTAGTAATAAGTTCTTAGACTTAAGGCTATTAATATAAGCGTTTAGTTCTAAAGTGTTTATAAGTCGTAATAGTCCTAGAGCAGCTGTTAAGAGTACTAGAGGTTCTTAATTAGTTCTTATAAGTTATCCTTATATCTATACCTTTTCTATTTAATAAGATACTATACTTCTCTATTTTCTTCTTATTTATTAATAATTCATTTAACTTTATATTCTAGTTTATTTAGTTCTATAATAATATAGTTATTAGTATTTAATTTTTATAATACTAGTTTAAATAGTATAATATAAAAACCTAGATAAATCTTTATTACATCTAGTAAATTAAGTTTAAAGTTAACGTTTAAGATTTTTTAAATAATTTTAAAAAGTCTAAGTTTTTTATAGTCTAATTTATTACTTAGTTATTTTATTTTAATATTATATTATAAAAGATATATACTATTTCCCTCTTTAAAGGTTAGTCCCTTAACCCTTAATATATTAACGTATTTCTTTATTTATACCTTAACAAATTCAAGATCTTTAGTAGTATTCTCTTAGATTTCTTGTAATTTATTATAATCTACTATAGCTTTTAGTACTTATAGTCCTTATTAAGGTTCTCTATATACTATAGATTTAAATCCATAATTTAGGTAAAATAAGGAGTTTAGTATATTTTCTCTTATAACGCTATTATAAGCGAATTAGGCTATTAGTAATAGTAGTACTTAATTATCTTAGTTATAGTTAATATAATATTATAAATACTATTTTAATATCTAGTTAATTTATTTAGTTTATTTATTAGTTTATAAGTAAAAAGCAGTTAATAGCTTATAATTAGCTCCTAGTTATAAAATCAAGGATTTTTAAAACTTAAATATAAACAGTTTATCTTTATCAGATACAATTTCCTTAGGCAATTTATAGTTACTAATAATATATTTTAAAAACGTATATACTAGGTCTTTTACTATACTTAATTCTAAGTATAAAATAAAGTATAAGTATTTTATAAGTTAATTAATAATAACTAATATACTATTATAGTAGGTTTTTGTAAGTAGTTCTCTTAACTTAGGGAGTTTAATAATAAAGTCTAAAGAGATTAAGTACTAGGCTTTTAGTAGTACTAGTAGTAGTTATAATTATCTATATAGTTTATATAGACTACTTTTGCTTTTTTTATATATATTATAATCCTTAATTATAAAAGCTACTTTAGCTTAAGTGACTTGTGCGTTATAGTGTTATTAAATTCGTTTAAATGTTTTAGTAACTCCTTAGTGTCTATAGGCCTTAGTACTATAAATCTCTATAATCTATTCAAGTGTTATTTTGCTAGTCGCACTAGTATTAACATAAGTACTAATTATAATAAGTTTCTATACTAAAATAAGGTCACTATTATTGTCTTTTTTAAAAATAACTTAAGTTTCTTTTAGTACTAGGGTTTTATAGTCTGGTCTTTAGCTTAGGGTATTAGCTCTTCTGTTTTCAGATCCTTTAATATAAATAATCTTAAAGTTAAATTCTAACAGGAATTTAGACTATCTAATTTGTCGTTTATTAAGGACTTTAAAAGTAATAAAGTAAATAAGGTTCTTATAGTTAATATAGACCTTAACTTTATATTTAGTTCTAAATAACTAAGGTTTTTATTCTTAGAAAGCTTTAATAATTACTATAAGTTTTTTATTATAGATTTAGTAATTAAGTTTAGTTTTACTAAGTTTTTAAGAGAAGAAAGCGTAAAGGTATAGCTTTCCTTTGTTATTGCGTTAACCAAGTTATCTACTAATAGTATAATCTAAAGCATTAGTTTCTAGTTTAAAAGGTTTTCTTAGGTCTAGAATAATTAGAACTGGTTTAAAATAAACTTATTACTTAACTTCTTTAAAGGCTTTTTTTTGTTCTTTAATCCATTTAAAGGGTATATCTTTTCTAATAAGCTTAATAAGAAGGTTAATTTTATTAAAATATCCTTTAAGGAATTATTAGTAAAAGTTAATAAATCTTAAAAAGGATTAAATATTTTTAACATTTTAAGGTTAAGGTTAGTTCTTAATAGCTATAATTTTCCTATTTTTTATTTAGATTTCTCCTAGTATAATAGTAAATCCTAAAAAGTTAACTTATTAGCTATAAAATATACTCTTTTTAGGTTTAACTAGTAATTTAGCTTCTTATAGTTATTAAAGTATAATATAAACATGTTTTTTGTGTTCTTTAAGAGTATAAGAATAGATAAGTATATTGTTTAAGTAAATAATAATAAATATATCTAGAAACTCTCTTAAGACGTAGTTAATTATTATCTGGAAGGTAGCAGGTGTATTAGTAAGTCTAAAAAGTATAACTAGGTATTCAAAGTTGCTTTTCTTGGTATAAAAACACGTCTTCTATTCCTTGCCTTCCTTTATTCTAATTAGGTTATAGGCTCTTTTAAGGTTAATAGCTGTGAACTATTTTGCGTAGTGTAGCTAGTCTTGTAATTCTAAGATAAGAGGTAATAGGTAATAGTTCTTAATTATAATATTATTAAGTTATTAGTAATTTATGTAGAGTTATAGTTTATTATTTTTTTTTAGTATAAATAATATTAGATATTTTATAAGGGATATTAATAGTTAGATATAACCTTTATATAGGTTTTCTTTAAGGTATTTATTAAGTGCTTTATGTTTTGTTTTATTAAGTTTATAGATTTTATAGAACTTTAGGTATACTTCTTCTTTAAGCAGGATCTTATGATCGTACAAGCTGTGTTTAGGTAAGCTGGTCTCTAATTCCTTAGTAAAGAGTTTAGTGTACTTGTAGTATTGTTCTGGGATTAAAGAGAGGCGTTTCTCTTTTTATTAATCGTTAATAAATTATTTAAATTGTTTGTTTTTTATAGGCTTAATTCTTTTAATGTATATAACATATTTATGTTACTTTAATTTACTTAGGGGTTATAGCTTATAATATTACCTTATAGTTAAATCTTTCTATTAGAGTTAGTTTGTTTTTTAATTTATACTTAGGTTATATTATTATAACTATAAGATTTTAAGGATAATATTTATGTCTCTTATTTATACTATATTAAAGATTAGATATTCTTAATAGTTATAGGTAACTATAAAGAGTTATATAGTTTTTTTATTAATAATGCTTTTATTATACTTAACTATTTTTCTTTTTATGTTTTATAGGGTATAAGGATTCTTTTTAAATCTCTATATGATTCCTTATTAATTTACTAGTTATAGTAATATTAGGTTTACTTATACTCTACTATTAATTATAACTTAAGTAGGTTATCCTTTAATATAGACGCTTAGAACAAGGTATAAGGCGTTTATTGTTATGGCTAAACATAGGGACTTCCTTAGTGTTGTTATTTACTATCTTAGTGTAGTTAGCGTTTTTAGTTTTTTAAGTAATATTAATAGTTTAATTCTTTTTTTATATTTACTAGTTTTATTTTAAGGAATATTTGTTCTTTAATCTAGGTTCTTTAAGCTTTTATTTTACTTATATAATATATTATATATTTATTATATATATATTTAAACTAGTATTTAATTAGTTTATTATAGTATAAAACTAAGTATTCTAGACTAGGTTATATATATAATTAGCTTATTTTGAATTCCTTGACTATTTATATACTAAGTTAGTAATAAAGGTAGATTATAGGGATTAGTTATTATTTTCTTTATTATAAGAAAAAGTTATTAAATTCTTTGTCTTAGAGGTAGAACTAGTATTTGTTGTAAATTTAATTGGCTTAGAATACTTTGGTATAGTGTGTGTATTTTTGGTTAAGGTACTTGTGGTCTCTGAATATAGGTTTCTTTAGGATGGATATTACTAGTTTTTTGTTGATTTTAGTATTGTTTGTTCTATAGAACTAGACTTTTTGATTGTTTATATCTTTTTTGTACTATGGTTAGTACTTAAAGTAGTTATTTTTAGTAAGCTAAGCTTTTTTGACTATTAGGTTGTTACTAGAGTTAATATTTGCTTATGTAGCTATTGGTTTGTTTAGGTTATAATAAGTTAGGTTTTAGTTAGCTTTATAAAGCTATGTTTCTCTTTTATAGAAGGCTTTTTGTTTAAGGTCTAATTTATTAAAGGAATTTTTTTTTTTAAGAATAATATAAATATAATTATTTTAGTTTTTTTCTTAATATTTTAGTAAAATATTAATTATATAGAAGTTTAGCTTAATCTTTTAAGATCTATAAGTTACTTAGTAGCTTTTCTTTTAAGCTTATTTAAGGGTTTAAACTTATTAAGTAATTTCTTATATTTATCTTTAGAGCTTATTTTTTTATTAAATACTTTAATTAACTTTTAGGGTATAAGTTCTTTAAACCTAAGTCTTAGAAAAGAAAATCTAGGTTATTATAGTTACTTTTGTTTTATAGCTACTATTTTAGTAAGCTTTTTAGGTTTAATACTCCTTTTCTCTTTAAAAGTATTCTTAAAGTTCTTTTTAAGTATTTATTATTTTTAGAAGTTCTTTTAGGCTTATATAAGTAGTTAAAGTTATTTTTTAATAATTTTTAATATATTAGGTATATAGAAATTATCTTTTTTACTTTATGTAGTTTCTTTAGCTTAGATAAGCTTAGTAATTAGCTATTGGTTTTATTACTCTAGTTACTAAACTATGGTTTGTTCTAGGTAGCCTTCTTTCTAGGTTTATTAAGAGATTATTATAGTTCTATGTTTAGGCTGTTATAGGTATTATTCTACTTATTCTTTTTGTTCTTAATAAACTAAGTAGTTATTATTAAAGTAAATAGTTTAGTTTTTTTATTTATAAGAAATTTCTTTTTTTATTATATTAGTTTTCTTAGTACTTTTAAGTATAAGTTAGTTTTAAAGTTATTTAAGCTACTTATAGTCTTTAGCTATATAGTTAAGCTTTTTATAGTTATAGTATTTAAAGTCTTTTAGATCTTAGTAGTTCTAGTAAAGCTTTCTAGTTATAGTATTAATATCTATAGGTCTATTATATTACTTATAAGAGGTACTTAGCTTACTATACTATTAGTTGTTCTACTAGTATAAGTTAAGCTGTGAGTTCCTAGGTCCCTGTAGCATATACTTCCTGCTAGTATTTAGCTAAGGGTAGCGTATTTCTCCTTTTTCTTTCTGCTGTTTATATAGTTAGGTATTAATTCTGACTACAATTTCTATATATTATAAGAAGTTGTCTAGTTAATTAAGCTTAGATAGCTCGTCTTTTACTTCTTCTTTAAGTCCTTAGTAGAACATAAAGATCTTAGTGTTATTAGTGTAATTAAGTTATGTATAGATTCTTTGGAATTTTGTAGCGTAGTTAGTAGTTAACTTGGTTTGTTTGAGATTTGCTAAGTCTTGTTTAGCTTATTGTTTCTTGTTTAGGTCCTAGAACAAGGATTTTAAGGCGTACTTAAATCCTGTGAAGCTCTTAAAGATTTACTAGGTCTCTAGGTTATAGTACTTTAGCGTTTTATTGTTTAAGTAGTCTTCTAGGTAAGGTTTAAACTAAGAAAAGACTTATTCTCTAAAGAAAGTACCTATATAGATAATTTTCTCTGTTTCTATATAGAAGTTGCTAAAGTAAAACGTCTAGTAGGTCCTGACTTGTATTAAGAATCCTTTAAGCGTTTTAGGGGTCTTGTTATAGGTGGTAAGGGAATTAAGCTTAAGTTTCTCTTGTCTATTTATTAAGGTTAAAATAATATTAGTAGTAGCTTAAAAAGTATAAACTTTTTTCTTAAGGTTATTAGTTTACTAGACCTTAGCCTAAAGTTAATTAAAAAGTGCTGTGTTATTATTAAATATTTATTATATATCTATAATGTTTTTATAGGCCTTTTTAAGTTATTTAGCTATTTTAGTATTATTATCCTTGTTACTAGAGGACTTAGTGCCCTTTATTTCCTAGTTTAAGCTTATAGGTTTAAGGGGTATAATTACCTTTCCTTTAAATCTATTAGAAGATAAAGTTAAGGTAGCTTTAAAGGATATTATTACTATTTAGTAAATATTAAGGTTAATTTATTAAATAAAAGTAATTAAAGTGTTATAGTTAAATATCTAATAGTAGTATTTTTTACTAATAAGTAACTAAAGTTAATACTTAGTAACAGTAAAGTAAGTCTTATTAGTAATCTTACTAGTTTATTAGTGTCTAGTAATTAGTTAAACACATCTAAGCATAAATAGCTTTATAGCTTTATAATAAAAAAATAATTTAAAAGTTACTTATAAGAGAATGAATCATAAAGTTAATTACTAAAAAGCTATAAAAGGTATCTAGTTTAGTTAAAACGATTATCCTTATATCCTATTGTTACTTTATTAAGACTAATCTCTTAAAGTTAATTCTTAATAAAGACTAATCCTTAGTATATTAGTCCTAGGTTATAAACTACTTATTTATTATTAGTTCTTCTTATTTTCATATAACCTTCCTTAGTTCTTCTATTCTAAAAAAGGATTAACGTGTTCCCATGCCATCCCGCATATAACCTTGTCTTGTAACCGCTAGGTACCTGTGGGGTAACCCTGGTTATGTTATGCTTATTAGGTCGTAACAAGTATATACTTAACGTTAAAGTTAAAAAGATATATCTAAGTAATTTACCTAGTAATTAAAGTACTAGGAAGATTATAAGACCCTTTGTTAAGCTAAGTAACTAAGACCTATATATTAGTTTCTAATAAAAATCTAATACTATAAATATAGTTTTAAAGCTTCTTTAATATTATTAAAACTACTCTTAATTCCAGTTTCCTAAAGTCATATTTTAACTTAGCGCCTCTCTAGATACCACTTTTATACCTTACTATAGCCCTCTAGGTACTAATCATCTGACTTAGTACTACGCCTTAACCTTATAAGCTTATATCTATACTAATAACTACTAACTTAGCTTCTAGGCTATAGGATAATAAAATAATTACAAAAGAAGTTATTAGTTTAGACTTAAAGGTATTTATAGCGTTAACCTAATTAGGCCTTTAGGTAAACGTAGTATTCTTTTTAAGGAGTTTCTAGAAAGGTAAAGTGATCTCTAAGTATCTGTTAACCTATAATCTATAAAACCTAGTTATCCCTATAAATAACTTAACTTTACTAATATCTTTATATTCTTCTTATTCCTTAATCTTAATAACGTTTATCTAATTAAAGTAGTAACCTCTAGAACTATAGATATAGCTAATAATAATAGCTGTTCTTTAAAGCTATTATGATTTCTTACTAGCTATTATATAGCCTGTTAACTTAACATTAAAGAGTACTATGTTAATGTAGCGAATATGTTTATAGATATAGCGTTAAATACTAGCCTGATTAGGGAGCTTCTTATTGTTGTATGTAGTTATAAGCCCTTTAATAACGATATTATTAAGAAAAGCCTAGTAATAATATAATATAAGGTTATAAAGTATCTAAGTAATAACTCTTATAAATTATGCTATAGAATTAGTATTACCTTATAGTAAGGTATATATATATAGAAGTCTAAAGGGAGTAGTAAACGTTATTAAATCCCTGCTTTCTTTAGCTAGAGGGACTTAGTTATATTTAGAGAAGAAGTCTAAGAGTAAGAGAATTTAGTATATACTAAAGTCTTCTGAGAAATTCTCTGCTCCTAGAGAAGCAAAGGCATTATAAATTATGACTTTATTCATCTAAGTAGCTAAATTAATCAAGCATAAAAAACTATTCTTCTTTTTTATAAAAAACTAAAAGTTTTATATAGCCCTATAACCTTCTTTTAGAATACCTTTATTAATTTATACCTAGATAATATCTATAGCTTATAATTTAAGCGCTTTAAGTATTAAAATCCCTTTTTCTTACTAGGCTTTATAAGGCATAGTCCTAATCACTTATAAAAAGGCAACTTTCAAGTTAAGCACACTATTTTCAAAGAAGTCCTAAGCAAAAGCATTTTTACAGTTCAAAAGAACTTAGAGAAATAGGTCCTTTTTACAAGGTAAAAGATAACCTAGTATATCTATAATAGCCACTAATCTATCTAGCTTAAGGTATAAATATAGCTTAATACTTAAATACTTAGGCCTAATTAGGCCTTAGAATAGTCTCTTATTAGGTTATATTATCTTTTTAGCTTTAGCTAGGTTCTTAACTTTTTAAAAGGGATTACTATTAGAGGTTAATCTATTAGACGGTTAGTTATTAACTAGATATATCTTTTTATCTTTTCCTTTATATATAATAAATACTTTTGTATTCTACTTAGTCTAATCAGGCTAAGGATAATGTTTTGTTAAATTTACTTTATAGTTATATAGTTACTTTAAAAATAAAAGTGTTTTTTTTTTGTTAATTATATTAAAGTACTTAACTATCTACTTCCTAATTCTCTTTACTTTAACCTTCCTAATAGTTACTAATAACTAGTTAAAGTAAACCTTAAGACAATAGGCCTAATTAAGACAATTAGTGTTAATATAAGGCAAGTTAGGCTTTTTAACGTAGTAAAAACATCCCTTATTATTATACCTTCTAACCTTTACTATAGTCTTACAAACGTCCTTTATAGCTAAAACAAGAAATATAGTTAGTACTATTTTTACTAAATAATCTAATTCTTTTTTAAATAACTAGATTACTTCTTTATTATCCTCTTATAGCTTATGTCTAGGAATTTTAAGCTTTTTAGTAATGGTCCTAGTACTATTACTAGAGTCTAGTTTTCCTGGTCTTAATATAGCTTAGTCTGATTAAGGAGATAGTCCTTAAGAGCTTTTATATAGTTATTCTAGTTTAGCAAATAATCTAGGAACTTCCTAGGATTACTAAACTTTAGAAATATAGCTAAGATATAGAGATAAGTTTACTTTATTATTAGTATTAGCGTAATTATATTAAAGCTATATATATAGTTAATTTACGTATAGAACCTAAAAGGTAATCCTAAAAGAAGTAGTTTATTTATCCTTCTATCGTTAATAACAAACATACTAGTTAAGAAATAATAGCCTTTAACCTAGATAAGCATAATAGCTGCTTTATTAAAGGATATATACTTTAAATTAGAATTAAAAGCGTTTATCTTAAGTAGTATAGTTATAAGCTTAATAATATATTTATCTATATATAATCTTAGAATAACGTTAATTTATAAACTATTATTAATAATACCCTTAATTAAGTCATTCTAATCAAAGCAAAAACTACTGACTTAGACGTTAATTACAAAGTAAAGTATTATAAAGTGTAGAACAATAGACTTAATAGTAATTAAGTTAAACGTCTTAATAAGTCTAACCTTAGTAGTTCTACTTATAAGGTTTAGGACATCTCTATTATATCTATCGATTACCTTATAAGCTTCTAATCTTTCATATAGTTTTACTTCTCTAATTAAGTCAAAGAAAGCCTCTAGGTAGATGTCTAAATACCTATTACTGTCTAGCATTTAGCATATTATTACTATTACATTTTAGTTAAGCTAAGGCTAGATTTAAAGTATAACTTTAAAAGGAATAGTAATATTTCTTTTAAATTTCTTAGTAATAGCTTAAATAGATATAGCTTAGTCTATTATCTCTAGCTAATCTAAGATAAAACTCTTCTTAATAGCTCCTTAAGTATATCCTAGGCTATATATAAAGCTAACGTATTTACCTACTAGTATAGTTTAAACAAAAAAGGACCTTAAACTTTCAGGAGTCTAATAGGCCTAATTAAGGTGTACTAGACTAGTAGGTTATATTAACAAAGGAGTCTAAGCATAAGCATCTATGTTTATTTCTTTAGCTTAAGAGCTAGTACTAAAAGTACTTCCTCTTTAATATATATTTTTTAAAATAAAGCTTTAGTATATTAAATAAGGCCTTACCTAATTAAAGTAGCATAAAATAGGTTATAGTATTATATTTAAAAACCTAATAACTATATTTACTTTTACTTCTTAAGTTAAGAAGACTTTAGCGTATATCTTAAGGGATACTAAGATATATTTAATAAGATTTACCTAGGCATCTTAGGTATATAGTAGTAGATAGTACTATATCTTAGGTTAAAAGAGATATTTAATACCTTAATTAATTATATGTTTTACTACTTTTATAGCTTCTAGGAACAAGGTGTTATTTACTATATAGATAAGAATAATAACCTAGTTAGGCTAGTAGTTTTTATAGGCTTCTTAGATAATAACATTAAGAACTTTATTTACTTTAACGTTTAATTCTTAAAGTACCTTATACTTATAAACGTTATAGTTTAATATGATTAAGTTAGCCTTTTTATCCTTTTTAAGTTATAAATATATCTAATACCTTCTTTAGTTATATATATTATACTAATACTAATTAAGATAACCTAGAACAAAACCTAGCTTACTAAAGGAGAATAGTTATTAAGCTAGTAGTATATATAGCTATAAAGGACTAAATACAGAAACGTTATAACTATATATAACTATAGGTTAACTATTAAAAATAATCTAGGCTTTAAGACTAGCTTTTATAGTAAATATAAAGGCTACTATTATTTTTAAAAGTTTATTTATAGTAAAATTAGTTATAACTTTAATATCTTTAAAAACAAACTTTTTAAGGAGTATACCTTTAACCTGATTAGGGCTAGAGGGCTACTTTAAGAAATAGAGAACTATAGCTAATAAGAAGAAGGCAAAAGTGTTAAAATCTCTATAATAACCCTTATATCTTAACTTTTATTTTACTTATATAAGTATTACCCTTTTAAAGGTACTAAAGTTCCTTCTCTTAAACAAATCAGTAGAAAAAAGTCTTATTTATAAAGATACTACTATAATTATGTTTTTAGAAAATCATATAACAAAAAGCTTAATTAGCTCTTAAGTACTTATTATAAGCTTCCCTTTAGCCTTTACTTTTTCTTTTATACTCTTAACCTTTTAAAATAAAATTATAGTTTCTATTAGGTTATTATCCCTAATCAAGTCTTTCTTTATAAGGTCCTTAATATAATAGTTTAGTTAAAGAATAACTTCTTTATTAAGTTATTTATAAATATTAAGAAAAAACTTATTTAGTTTTTACTAAGTCTCCTTTTTAACCTTAATCTTTATTATTACTTAGTATTTATTAAGTAAGTACTATAGTAATACTTTTGTTTTCTCTTTATTAAAGTAACTAGTAAGCCTAGTTAAAGCTTTATACTTATTAAAAAAATTAGTAATATTATAGCTATTAAAAGTAAAGGCCTTTTTAGTGTTTAGTAATAATATCTTAATAGTTAACTAACATAAATAATCTGTTTTGCTTTAATCAGGCTTAATAGACCCTTAGTCCTTAGTTATATTTATATTAACTATTATTAATAAGTTTACTATTAAGAGTTACTAAGCCTAAAAGTCTACTATAGTAAAGGAGTCTAATACTAGATTAAAAAAAGGGCTTATGTCTTTGCTAGCTTAATTAAGACTCTTTTTGTACTACTAATAGCTTAAGCTTAAGTCCTTACCCTTACTTCTCTTAGTAGTTCCAAAGTTAAGAATCCTAGAACTAGTCTTAGACTTAGTATCTATATTATTATTAAGGCCTTAGTAACTCTAGAAAGCTTTATTAGTAAATAAGACTACCTAATTAGTTAGACCTCTAAGCTGCTTTATGTTAATTATTAATAAAATTAGCTTAAATATATTACTAATATTTTAGTAAGCTAGTTATAAGAAGTATAAATAGTATTAATTACTTTAAATTAATTTTAAAGTATTATATATAAAATTTCTTTAAAGTTATTATTTAGCCTAGTTTATTAACCTAATTAGACTTAGGAGTAGTATTTTATATATTCTTATAAAGTATTAGTTTATTATATCTTTAATTAAGTTTCTAAAAAAAATACTTATTAAGTCTAGGCTAATCCTAAAAGAATATTGAATTTCTATTACTACTAATCTATAAACACTAAGACGTTTAGTCTTTATTAATAGCGTAATGTTAAACCTGATTAGACTAAGGCTTATATAATAACAAGATCTTAAGAAGTTCTAGGCTTAGTTTATAGTTATAATTATTCTGTAACCTACGCTAAGAGAGCTTCTTAGTTTACTAATCTTAATAAAAAGTATTATTTTTATTTTATTATTCTTTTTTTTTTTTTACGTTTTATAAGCTTTTTTCTTTAATTAGGCTTACTTAGTACTTACTTATAAAAAAATTACTTATATAAAAGGTTTATTTAGCTATATTATATTATTATAGCTAATTATTTATTTCTTTACTTTTTTAAAAAATCTTACTTTTCTTAGATCTTATTTATTATAGTTTCTTAAGGTTAGGCTTACTTTTATATCTAGGACTAAGTCTGATTAAGTTAAAAATATTATTTCCTTTATATTTTTTTAATAATATATTTTATTAGTTAAAGCTATTTTTAAGGTACTAATATTAAATTTATTATATAATTAAAATAAAATAATAAAAAGATTAGTAGTTTAATTTTACTATAAGGTACTATTAAAACTATATAAAATAAAAAAAACTAGTAAATAAGTAATTAATATATAAACTACACTAAATACTAAAGTCCTAATATTATTATAAGTATACCTAGAGTAACTAATTACCCTAAGTAACTACTTTAACGCCTAGACTATAAGATATTACTTTTTTTAGGTCCTTTTTAGCCTAATTAAGGCTATAAGTAAACTAGAAAAGTATATCCTTCACGTCTTATAGTCTGTTTAGATTTGCTCTTATTACTAAGTAGTATGTATATATATATCGTGATCTTTAAAGGAGAAGAATACTCTCTTAGACCTTAGAGGTCTAGTTAGGCCTAAGGAAACAAAGTAATAGTCACTTATTACACATCTTGTTTAAATATCAAAGTAATGAATTTGTCTATATCTATCTAAGTGCTTGTCTAAAGATATCAAGCTTCTCTGTCTGCTCAGTAATAAGATCCCGATCTCTGTGATAGTATCTGACTAGAGCCCTCTTTTATACTTAGAAGGGTTTTGCTTAGTTACGTCTAATCAGGCCTGTGATTGTGTCTACAGGCTAATAAAAGAAAAAATGAAAACGCAAAACCCTACCCCTTTTTAATATATTTATATATTATATATAGTCTTTTTATAATTACTATATTACTAACTATATAATTTACTTCCCTTTATATAAGCCTCCTCTTAACACGTATTTTTACCTTTAGTATTAATAACCCCCTTTTTTACCTAGATTACTTTTACTTTAGCTATATTAAGGGACCCTCTAAGATATAGTTAGGTTTTTTTAGCCCTTTAATATTTACTTAGTATTTTATTTACTATATAAAGCTTATAGTACTTAGCTTTAATAAGAGCTAGTTTATATATTAACTTATTAATACTTTTAGCTTATAAGTTAATTATTTTATATAAATAGGTTAGTAAGTTATATTAATAACTAGTAATCTTTTTTTTAAGTAATATAGAGCTTTATATAGCGTTATATACTATAGTTAGTATCTTTAGGTCCTAAGAGCCTTAGCTACTTAGGCGTAAATTAAATAGTGTTCGTGTCTTTAGCTTAAAATCTAAGCAGGAAATAACTACTTCTAGGTTAAAAAGGATAAAGCTAGTTTATTTAAAGCTAGCTTGTTTAATTTTTTTTTTTATTAAAGTAAAAAAGGCTACTTTAAAGGTAAGAAAAAAGTTATTTTTAGTAAAATATATAATTTATATTTATATTATTTTTTTAATTTTTTTACTATATAATACTTTTAATAAACTAAAATAACTAATATTAAGAAGCTAAAACTTATATAATAAATAAAAAAGTATATAAAGAGTAATAATACTATGTTCTTTATAGTAATTATTAAACTTAGTAGACTTATAGCTATTATAGCTATTAAGGATTAAGAGCTACTTAATACTTTTTATATAAGACTTTATATATTTTTTAAAAGACTATAGCTAATTTAAGCTAATTTTATTTATAGTTTATTTATTTTTACTAAAGTAAATATACTATTAGGATAAGAATTAGCTATAAGTATACTATAAAAAGAAATAATATTTGTTTTTAATAATAATATATAAAGGTAACGCTTGGTTATTTGTATATATACCTTAAATAATAAAAACCTATTTATAATTACTAGGCTATTTTATATAAGGCCTTTTATAGTAATTAGAGGTTATAATAACCTTTATATATAATAGTATTCCTATTAAGAAGCTTATTTTATTAAAATTATAGATATTATTATTATAGACTTTATACTTTATGATTATATTTTGTATAAAGGTAAACTAGGCCTATATAATTACAAGATCTTTAGCTAATACCCTCTAATAGTTAATTCTATATTAAAAACACGTCTTTAGTTATAATTAGCGTTATACAAAGTTCTTTACTTATTAGGGTTTAATATATATTATATTATATTCGTTAAAGAGATAATTAGCTATATCTTATATATTATTAAGTCATAATAGAAATCCTTGATTCATTAGGTTAATAACTTATTTAAGAATCACTGTTTCTTTTAGCTTAGTTATCTTTATTAAGTTTATATAAGTCTTATAGCATAGTAATTATCTAGTGCATTAATATTAAAGTGTTGTTCTTAGGATGTTATAGATAAAGGCTACTTTTCATATAAATAGTTTTAGGTCTTTTTTAATAGCTTTAATTATAAAGATAATATGATTTTCGTTTAAAAAAGAACTTATTATTATATATAAAGGAATATTAATATAAAGTTAAAGTTTAAGGAGAAAAGAGAAAGTAAGCTATTTGCTATAATAGGCTACTTACTATATATATACGTTATTATTATTATTATTATTTTTAATTGCTATATACTTAAAAGAATTATTATTAAAGAGCTATTTTAGTGTTATATAATATAATTACTAATATTATTAGATTATAAAGTAATCTTAATTAGGTTATTTATTGTCTTTAAGACCTAAGCTAATAGTAAGCTAGTAGATAAACTAGGTGGTATTAATATATAAAGCTTAATATTTAGCTGTAAAATCATATTATTAGGGTTATATAATATAAGGCTAGTTACTTTAAAGCCTACTTAAATGTTTAATATAGTTGTTATAGTATTATATGCCTTATAGAAGGCTAAAAGGAAGTCCTCTTTAGTAATATACATAATATATGTTTATATAAGACCCTTAATTTCTTTACTATACGCTTATTTTAAAGGACTAAAGTACTTAATATTAAAAGGCTAAAGCTTATATAATAAGTAAGTAAATATGTAAAGTATAATAATCTTTTGTTTTTTATAGTATAGCTTAAAATTAATAAAATAATAGCTTTTATAGCTATTAAAAATAAAAAGGTAATAAATATCTTTTATATAATTCTTTATATAAAAATCAAAGTACTTTACTTATTTTAGGCTTTTTTTATTTATTATTTACTATTTTTTATAAGTATAATTACTTAGTTAAGTAAAGAAAAGCTATTATATATCTAAGAGTTAAGATAGACTTTACTTATAAAAATAATATATAGTAAAATAAAATAGCTATATAACTTAATACCCTAGATTACTATAACTTATTCCTAATTCTTTTATTATACTACTCTTAGTATATTATATTAGTTAAAAGTTATAATAACTATTTTAGCTAAGATTTTACTTATTATAAACCTAACCTTATTAAAGTTATAAATGTTAGGATAACAGCACCAGCTGGTTGTACGACACGCATAACTCAGAGACACACATCATAGCAGAGGGCACAGACTAGATATTTAGCTCTTAGTTATCTATTAAGAAGATTAAAAGTATATTCATACTAAACTAACTTAAAGATATACAAGATCATATATCTTGTATATAAAAGCTAAGTCTTATAGTTAGGAAGATAATTATAAAAAAATATATCTTTAGTTTACCTTAACTTTAACCTAAGTATAATTATATAAATAGGTTCTCTTAGAAAAAGAGAATCTATTTAATACTAATTAGTAGTTACTTAGTAATCTATATAATTACTTTATATAATTATAGATTAGTAAAAGTAAAGAAACAAGACTTAGGCTTTATAGCTAGGCTACTAAGTAGTCTTATACTTTATATAAGGTAAGAAATCCTTAAGGATACCTAAGGGGTTACACTAGAAAGTCTCTTATACTAAAAAGCCTTAATCCTACCTATTATTACCTACTAAGCTAAACTAAGTAAATAAAATAAAGACGACTTTTGTTTTACTATTATATAAGATAAATTCCTGTTATTACTTATTAAGCTAAACTAAACAAGAATCTTTATTATACTATATATAGAATATAAAGTATATACTATAGCACTAAATAAACTAATTTTAACGTTATATAATATAAAACAACTACTAAATATAATATAGCTTCCTAAAAGGATCTAAAAAACAATTATTAAAGCTAATATAATAATATTAATAAACACCTACTAATATATAAAGAAATAAGTATAAAAAGCAAAGTCTTATTATATATATAGAAAAAGACTATAAATCCTAGACGCTAAGGAAATCTAGTTAATGTTACATAGGTACTATTCAAAGAAGAAATAACTATATACATTATATATATTAATATAGAAATACTTTATTTTAAGTAATTAAAAAAAAACCTGATAATATTACTATATAAAGATTTTTATAAATAGTTTATCTTTTAATAAAAAAAGGTCTATTATATATTTAAAGTAAAGTTTATATAACTTATTAAGCTAAAAAGATTCTAATTACTATTAATAAGAAATATAAATTAATAGCTAGTTAAATTTATTAAAGAGATTAAAACAAAGTTTAATAAATAAGAAGAACAGCTTTCTATTTATATAGCACTTATACTAAGTTATATAATTATAATAACTTAAATACCTATTTAAAACCCTGAATTAACTTTACCCTAGAACACAGCTAAACTAATAATAGAGCTAATTAAGTCCTTATATAATATATAGATAACTTAAATATTAATTATATAAAAGTAGTTATAATTAGCTTTAAAAAATATGTTTCCTAGAATAAGATTTACATAAGAGGTTAAGAGTTTTCTATAAATCTAACTTTATATAACACCTTTATATTAAGGAAATAATATCTATAACCTACTACTAAGACAAATAGTCTAGAATAAATTATATAAGCTAATTATAATCTTAATCTTCTAGAAGAGATAAAGAAAAGATAAGAATTATATAGGTAAGCTATATAATATCCTATATAATAAGGTAAAGGTCTTTATTAGTTTTTGTTAATACCTTAGGATCACTAAAGACTAATACTATATAGTATTTCCTAATATCTTAGCTAATTATATAGAAGAGTTTTATCTCTATTATATTAGACTAATAAAGAGATAAAACAAGATATATAATATATTAAAAATACACTTTAATATTAATATTAACTATACTCTTTATTAAACAAATTAAATAAGTCTATTCTTTATATAAGTTAAATAAAACAATCTAAACAAGAATCTAATAGACGTATTAAAGATACTCTTAGACAAGATACCTCTTATACAACAAGCACTTAGCCCAGGTTTTTAAAAGGAAATTATACTTTATACACAAGTCACCTAAGCGTACAAAGGTATACTAAAGCTAAAAACTACTCTAAGTAATCTTAAAGCATATTACACATATAAGTAATTCTTTTCTAGCCTAAGAGCATCACTATAAGTTGCTTTAGATAAGAAGTCTATATTATATAATATTAACTTTATAAATAAAAAATACTTTAATAATAAGAGTTACTTATAACTATTATATAATAGACTATTAAATAATAAAGGATCTTCTTTATAACCTTAGAAAAGTTAACTTTTATTATAACCTAGGTTTAATTATATAATATCTAAGAAAAGATATTTTATATATAAAAAGAAGAGCTATTAGTCTATAAATTATTTAAATAAAGAACATAATTATATAAAAGACTAATACCTTTAAGTATATAGAATACTTAAATAAGAACTATAAAAAGATTTTACCTTATACCTTCTTAACTTTAAAAAAGAAAACCTAGTAGATAAATTATATAATAAAAAGAGAGAATTTATAAGAGATAAAGAGATATTAGCTTTCTTAATATCTTTTTTATTCTTTTATTATTTAACAAAAAAGGATATCTTTTTATTACTAAAGATATTAAAGGCCTATTAATTCTTGTTGTATAATCCTTATATCTTATTATATTAAAGGGAACTATAGGATATAAGAGTAGTAAAGTTCTTTACTATAAAGAAACTTTAAGTCCTTATATACCTATAGAAGAACCCTTGTATAGTAATATTGTAAGGACTAGGATTAGTAAATATATAATTTAAGAAAAATAACTTAATTATATTAGTTAATACTATAAAAATAAAGAATTAGCTTGGAAAGGTTATATATTACATCCTTAATACTTCTACTTTATTCCTGTTTTCATTATATAATATAAATAAGTTAAGTATATATTTTAATAACGTTAATAACGTGATTATATAGTAAAATAGAAAACGTATCCTAGTTATATAGAAATAAAGTTATTTATTCTTTAACTTTAGTTATATAAAGGCAAGTATATTCTTTACAAAAGATTAACTTTAAAGGCTTTATAAACAATTTAAATATCCTTATATTAACCATTTTTATTACCTCTTAAAAAAAGCTAAAAATTAAAATATTAATATCAATATTTTAAAAAAAGTCTAGAAGTTTTATTATTATTATTAATTATATAACTTAGTACTAAAAAGGTTTAAGTTTATACTTAAAAACAAAAGCTACTTTAATTATAAGATAATTATAGATATTATACAACTAAGAGACAAGAACACCTTACACGTTATTAACACAAAGATAAGCTTCTAAGAAGTAACCTTCCTAAAGTCCTTATCTATATAAGATATATAAAATACACTTTATAAGTACTAGATTAGTATATACATTAGTTTACTAGACTATATTATATATAACTTAGGTATAAACTTTATATTAATAGAATTTAGGAACTATATTAACATTATAGGCATATTATGTAAAAAAATGCTAATAAAAGCTTATTAAGTAGTAGATAAGATAAAAAGAGCTTATACTTCTCTAAGGTATGTATATAATATCTTATATACTAAGCTTAAGCATAACATAAACAAGGAAACTATCCTCTAGATAGCTATAAAGGTATTAAACAATATAGCTAGTCTATATAATATTATATTTATACTACTTGTTTTTAGAATATATTTAAGAATTAATAAAGACTTACTTCTATTACCTAAAATTACCTAAAGAACAAAAATAATCTAAAAAGTAATAAAAGTACTTTAGAATATTTATATAAAAGTAGAGATTAATTATATAATTAATACTAGAAATAGCCTTAACTTCCAAAGTATATTATTACTATTAATCTAAAGTAAAGTTCTAGTATAAAGAAAAAACAAGAGATAAACTAGACTATATGAAGTCTAGGCTATAAAAAGCTATATAGTAATAGTTAAGATAATTAATAGTTCTATATAGTTTTATGTAACACATGTTAAACTATACTATTAAGACATAGTATAGTTAGATTTAGATATTATATAACTTATTTCTTAAAAACAGCTAAATAAGAAAAGAAGACTAAAAAAAGGCTAGAAAAAAGCTATATAATATTTACTATATACTAATTAGATATTTTTATCTTAGAAAGAAAAAGACTATAAGAAGTTAATAGAAAAGTTATAGTTTAATAATATAATTATAATACTAGATGCTTTATATAAAGAGTTAAACTAAATACAGATAAATAACCTTATTAACTAAAAAGTCTTTACTTTTATATTATATAATCTAAAAAAGTATAATTACCTTTATATTTATAAGACATAAATAGTATAAGAAATTAAGAACTTATTATCTAAGCTATATAAGAAGTTAAGACTTGTTATATAAGGGTATAAGGACTAAGAGAAAAAAGAACTCTTAACCTAAGCACCTACTATTTAATAGATAAGCTAAAAGCTTATACTTATAATTAGACCTATTCTTATATAAGACTATAAATATAAAAAGAAACTTAGAGATATAACTTAGGTATATATATAATTAAATAATTATTTAACTAAAATAATTATTATATAACTACTTAAAGAGTTAAAAAACAAATATCTTAAGAATATACTTCTTTATATCTTAAAACTATTATATAACTTAATAGAGTTAAGCCTATACTAATACAAAACCTATTCTAAGTATTATAAAAAGAATCTAAAGATAATAAAGTTAATATATAATCTATACTTACTATATATAACAGAAGAACTAAATACCTTTAAGATTATAGCTATATAAATAGATAATACACTTAGCTTTACTACACTTACCTTTTCCTAGAGAAAAGAAGAAAAGCTAAAAAAAAAAAGACTTTATATAAAACTAAAGACTACCTTATTACCTAATAGTAAAATTAACTTTAATAAGAGAAAGATTTAATTGTATAATAACTATATTACTTTTACTTAAAAAGGCTAAGTAAAATACTTAAAACTTATTAATCCTAATATATGTAATATATATTAGTAGTATATTTCTTAAAGGGTAAAAGAAATATATCTTATATTTATCTGTTAACTAAAAGCATTATATAACCTATTAATTATAGCCTAAACTAAAGAACTTAATAAAAAGGATATTAAAGCTTTAAACATATAACTTTAGTAATAAATCAATAACTTTATATAAGGTCTTATATATATTCTTTTTAATCTTTATTATATAAAAATATATATCTTTATAAATAAATTACTTATAAATAACTTAGATTTATTATTATAACTTAAATTTATAATTATATTAGCTAAAGAAATAGCTTATATAATAATAGACTATTAGATTAAAGGAAATATTATATACTAAAGTTTAATAAAGTATAAAAGAGTTATATAAAGCGTACTTATAAGTAAATTATATAAAATAACTATAAGATTTAATAATAAAATATTTTTTAGTATAATACTTACTAAGATCTTTTATATATTATAACTCTTAAGGATTCTAGTTATTATTTATTTAAACTTATAATCGTTATACAAATACCTTATATAACTAAATATAATAAATAAAAAGAGGCTTATAATTAATATTATAAGTCTATATAAGTTATATAAAAAAAAAGAGATCTTAGAAGTAAGATAGATTAATAGGAAAAATAACTCTACTAACACCTTTACTAAGAAATCACTAAACTTAATACTTAAATAATTAATTATAATAAATATGTTAAGGATTTAAATTAAGGTATATATTAAAAATTTAAAAGAAAATACTTAATAATTAATTTATATAACTTTATTGTTATATATAACTAATTATCTAAAAATAAAGTATAACTTTAAAAAGATATTTAATATATTTAACTACTACTAATACTAATCTTAATATTAAATTATACCTCTATTATATTTATAACCTTTTTAAATTACTATATTATATAATTTATTTAATTATTATATAAGATTTTAGAAAAAAGAAGTTATATAATTACTCCTTATTAATAACTATAAGGCTAGTAGAAGTGCTAAGGAAACAACTACCCTTGCCAACGTTCTTACTAAGCTTACTACTAAGCGTATAAGGCTTATAAGCATTAGTAACGTTAAGAGCCTTGTAGTTACTAAGGCCACTGTTATTATTATTATCATTATTACCCAGGTTATTAGACAAATTAATATCTTAACTATAATAGGTGTAGTAAGCGCTATGTAACTGCTAGATGTACTTAGTATAGGCGTTACCCTAAAAGGTAAGAATATAGGTACACTAGTAGAAGCGCAGAGAGTCAGTTGTTACGCATTTATTACTACAAGTAATAGCTATATAACTATAAGACTAAACCAAGACTATAAGGAAATAGCCTTAGTAGTAAATAATACTAATAATAAACTATTAGACAGAAGTGTTACTAGTAACGCAGATCTTAATATTATATAACAGTATATTAATACTAAGAATAAGATTTATTATAAGAACTCTTATCTTATCTAATTATATCTTTATATCTAATAACTATATAAACTTACTATATCTATATTTGGATTAAGTAAAATAGGAGCTTTATAACCATATATAACTTATCTATATATAAGATAGGCTTATAAGAATCAGGTTAACCCTAGAATTCTAAGTCTTAGATCTAGTTAACCCTAGAATTCCAGCCTTAGATCTAGTTAACCCTAGATTCCAGAAAACCAACTCCTAGATTCCAGATAAGATTATTTTATTAGATAATCATATTACTAATAAGATATCAAGAAAAGGATATAAGCCTAAGATATTCCTACCTTTTAGAAAGAAAAGCAGATATAATAGCATGCATAAATACAACAACCTTATCTTTCTACCTTTACCTTCACTAAGTCTCTTTACTTCCCTGTGACTATCTAAGAATATTACCAACATATTCTAAGTTTAATAATAAGACACTCCTTATCTTATAGTTAAGATTAATGTATAAAGACAAGGTAAGAACAAAAGTAATATACCTTAATAGCTAAAGCTAACAGAAGAGTATAATTATTAGCGTTACTAGTTAAAAGACAAAGCTAATAACTATTAGACACATTAGTATATATACTAATATTACTAAAGATTAAACTACTAAAGGTAATAAAAGATATAATAAATTAATTATGTAAAGTACTATTAATAAATTAATAAAAAGAAACATATAAGAGGAAATCTTATATATAAGTAGTTATTATTAGAGTTAATTAAAAAAAAAGGGAAAGGTTATTATTAATTAATTATATGAGAAAATAATATATATAAAAGGTAAAAAAAAAATAATAAATAAATAAATAAAAAAAGTTTTAAATACTTAAAGTTATTATATAAAAGAAAGAAAGTATATTAATAGTAGAAGTAGAAGTAAAGTTAATAAGAAAGGAAGGAACTTCACTAACACGTAACTTGCCTACTTAACTAGGCAAAAAAAAAAAATTAGTTACCTAGAGTTTAATATTAGTAATTTATTGTATAACACAAATAGCCTAACCTATAAGGTTATATAATAAAATTATTAATATTATAATTAGCGTAACCTAATTAGACACTATAAGGAGTCATATAGTTATAAAAGAAAAAGTTATAAGTATTAGAATAATAGTACTAGCTAGTTATATAACACGTATAACTTAAGAATATATATTATAACAGAAAACACAGACTAGATATTTAGCTCTTAGTTATCTATTAAAAAGATTAAAAGTATATTTATACTAAACTAACTTAAGGACATATAAGATCATATATCTTATATACAAAAGCCAAGTCTTATAGTTAGGAAGATAATTACAAAAAATACATCTTTAGTTCACCTTAACTTTAACCTAAGTATAATCATACAAAAAGGTTCTCTTAGAAAGAGAGAATCTATTTAACAATAAATATTATTATTATACATCTTATACTTTATAATTATATTTTATATAAAAAAAACTATGTATAATATACGTCTAGATTCTTATAGAGTACTCTCTAATAGTTAATTCTTTAATTAAAACGCATCTAGAGCTTAGGTTATTATTATATAAAGTTCAAGGCCTAGTTTATCCTAATACGTTATATATTATATTTATAAAAAAGTTAATTTACTATTTCTTAAACACTACCTAAGCGTAAAGGAAATAATTATAAATCTAGGTTAATTATATATTATATAATATTATTTTCTTTATATAAGGTTAAATTCTAGTTATATAGTTATATATTACTCTTTATAAGCTAACTAGCTTATTATTATTAAAGGGTTATATAAAGGACATTATAGATTAATATAGCTTTTTGTATACTTAATTTAGGGTTAAAATAAAGCGTATTAAGCGCTAAAACTAAATCACTTTTAATTAAATAGTGTACTATATTTATCATTAGAGAAAAATAAAGGGAAAGATAGGTTATATAAAATTCTAGGAAAGTAGCCTACTAGCTTATATAGCCTACTTACTTATAAGCTACGTTATAAGAAATATAATATTATTACTTTTTATATACTTTTTATTTATTATATAAGCTTTAGCCTCTTAATAATAGCTATTTTAGTCTACTAAAACTATTATATAGTAAAGAAATTAAAAAACTAATATATATATAAATTATATATATTACTAAAAATAACTTCTTTTTTACTTTTAAAGTAATCTTTTTTACTTTAATAAATAAAAACAATATATAAGCTAGTTTTAAATAAGCTAACCTTATACCTTTTAACCTAAAAGTAGTTAGTTTTTACCTAGATTTTAAGCTTAAGACACTAATATTATTTAAGTTATGCCTTAATAGCTAAGGCTCTTAAGATCTAAAGATATTAATTATAATATATAACGCTATATAAAGCTTTGTATTACTTAAAAAAAGATTTATAATTATTAATATAGTTTACTAATATACTTATATAAAGTAATAAACTTATAAACTAAAAGTATTACTAAGTTAATATTTTAATTAGCTCTCTTTAAGGCTAACAACTATAGGCTTTATATAATAAATAAGGTATTAAGTAAACACTAAAAAGCTAAAAAACCTAATTATATCTTAAAAAGTTACTTAATATAGCTAAAGCTAAAGTAATTTAAGTAAAAAAGAAGATTATTAATACTAAAAGCAAAAATATATATTAAGAGGAGGCTTATATAAGGGGGAGTAAACTATATAGTTAGTAATATAGTAATTATAAAAAGATTAAGTATAATATATAAACATATCATATAGTATAAGAGACCTCTAAGAAAAAGGATAATAAGTAGTTTTAATTAATTTTGTATAATACTACTTAACTAACATATAAAATAGTTAGAGGGAAGTAGGAGGTGTATAACTTACTATGATGCGTAGCTTACTATGTATATACGTTAGTTTTAATTGATTTTATATAATATAGCTTAATTAACTTATATAAAGGTAAAAAGAAATAGGCTGCTTACTATAATAGGCTACTCGCTATACATATACGTTGTACCACTTAGTAATAAAAGCAACTTTAACTACCTTACTAAACCTATAAAGACGCTTTATCTAAGCTTGCCTATAGCCCTAATTAAGCTAAGGCACACCTAAAAAGCTATCTTTCTGCTTTCTAGGCGTCGTGTTAATCACCTTTATTAATCGGTCACTTTATGTGCACTCGTAACAACACTGAGGCCTTAGTGTTTAGTGTGGTTTGTGTGCTAACCGCTTACTTGCTGGCTTCCTTTGTTCTACGCAGTTTCACTACCTATGCCTTACGACGCCTAACCAATCATGAGACGCTAACAGACCAGCAAGATTACTAACATGACTTACTTTACTGTTGTTTAGTATTGACCTTAGCTATCTATTAGCAGAAAGCACCACTCTAGGATATGTGACCGTAACAACTAGTCGCTCAGAGATCCGTGCCATTCGAATTAGGTCGTGATTCGGCATGTCAATAGCACAGTTGGGCCCTGCACGCTGAGACAGCCCTATGAACCTTACGCCCTTGTAGCTACGCCCTTTACCTGTGCCACGTTGCGCCACAATGCCGAGAGGAGGGGCTGCCATATTGTCCTTTGACATTAACTGATTTACATACTAAAGAAAGCCTAGCCACCATTCACTCGTGGAGCTTAATCCAGCAGCGATGACCGCTTGGCACCATTAAAAAGTACAACGAAGGTTCCATATCCTTATCGCACATACCATCATAATCAGATAACGTAGCTTTTGGAAAAGCCAGAAAGAATCTTGCAGTAATCAGGCGCAGCTCGATTCTAGCCAAATGTCGCCCTAAGCATGCTGTACAGCGTTAGTAAAGGAATTTAAGACAGCATACAAAAAATAGAATGGTTAGTAGAGGCTTGCTATGCTAGGATGGAATTTTAAAGAACGAGGATGAAAGGGAGTATAGGAGCCTTACTTCTGGCGCCTCCCCCAAATGGCATAGAGCAATCTTTCATGAGCTGTGTGGTATTCTCCCATCGCTCTGGATTAAATCGATATGGGTCAGGGAACGCGTCTGGGTTGCGATGCAGACTATATGCCTGCGTCGCAACAACCGACCTGCCAGGGACAAAATATCCTGCTAGCTCTGCACCTTCAGGGGGTACTAGTCTCGGAAGCCCACCCGGAAGAGCTGAGTATAGTCGTAAGCTCTCATTTACAATGCAGTTGAGATAAGTCAACTCCTTCAGATGATCGTAGGTATAGTCTTCTGGAAGAGAGCTCAGCTCCTTCATGAGCCTAGCCTTTATCCTTGGATTCTTGCAAACAGCCCAAACAAGATAAATCATAGAGTTGGCAGTAGTATCACTGCCGCCAACAATGAATGCCTAAGAGAGTCAGCAGCGGTATTGCTCCTGCGGAAGATACATACCAGTGCGTTGTCTCGCATCTCTTTTCTTGATAACATCTCCTTTTCGTTGGCATCATAGATCTTAGAAAAGACAGTCGGCTTGGGGTCAGAGCCCAATTCCTCTACTCGCTTAGCATGACGGTCTAAGGCTTTCTGGGCATAATCAAAGACTCGAAACTGAATTGCTGTAGCGTCTTTGAACACCGGGATCGGTAAGTATCGAGCCAACCTGGAAATGATCGGAAAGGTGATTCGAAGACTGCTGACATAACCTAGGCTAACAAAGTCGGTCACTGACTGAGTTCTCTGTTGAGGGCATAACTGATTAGATAAAGGTTCATAAAGTGCGTGCGTGCTATGGGACGAACCTTGCCATTTTCTAAGTTACCAAATGATTCGCTAAACGCGATGTCGCCAATAACATCAAACGAAAGGAACATAAACCACTTGGCGACATCAGCAGCACCGCATGCTGTATTTTCGTCACACATACGGTCGATAGCAAGCCGCACCTTATTATCAATACGGGGATAGAATGTTTTCAAGCCAGTTTCTGACATGGGATGTGATAAGAGACGCTTGAATCTCCGGTGAATGTCAGGGCGGATCTCATTGAAGACGTTCGAGGCATCCGTGACGAGAAGTGTATAGAAGGGCGTCTTTAAGTACCCCGCTTTAGCAGAATGGATACGCTGGCATGCTGCTGGATCAGAGACATCAACCTCTGATGGACTGTATCGCACTATAGATCCGTATCTTGCGTGTAAGCTGTGAATCCAGTCAGGATGATGACCGGTCATAAATTTGTATGTCGATGGAATTGCGGTAAATCTGGTGTACCACGGCCCTGGTATGTTCGATAAAGGGTTTGAAAGACCGGTGTAGATAAACTGAGTAGCTTCCTGTTAGTCTGAGTTCTATGGAAAGAACATTGGAGAATCGCGTCTACTAACCGCAGCTAGTGCAACGCATATAAGGGCACCTCCAAGGTGGAAAGCATTCTCTCCAATAGTATCCATGTTGATAATGATTTCTCACTTAAACTGGTGGTCATAGTTATTCAGGTTATGGAGCATGATGTGCAAATCGGTTCCGCTATATACCTTAGAATTGGGAGTCACGGCGCAACAGGGTGCGTAAGCCGCCAAACGCGATACAGCGAGTATATTTGTCAATTTTCCGCACTTCCCCACCAACAAAAATGGACTCCCCACTGTGGGATACACGCCTTTGTTTTTTCCAGTGGGGTGTTGAAAGATTACGCCGCATTAAGACGTTGTATTTTTTATCACGGTTCGGAAAAGATTCCTGAAGGGTCTATCCAATAAAAATAAAAAGATACCGGAGCATACCCTGTGTGGCCGTGCTTAAGCGTCAAACGTTTCATTACTTCATTATCCAACCAACTGAAGACTAATGGGGTAATCAGTAGAGCAAAGTTCAAGAACAGCGTCTCAACGATATACATATGCCATTTTCTCAATGTTTCGACCCAATCAGTTGGGGTGCTGGCCGACGTAACTATGTAGTGCAGAACAGGGGATAATGATACAGGTGCATCATTACCAAAGATTTGGCTTTGTGGTGCAGTTGGTTACCCTGACCTGCTCGTAGCATGTAGGCAGCTATTATAGCTTTGTAATAAAGGAAAATCTAAAAGTAACTTAGTTATAGTATAAAGTTAACTACTAAAGAGCTATAGAAGGTATTTAGTTTACTATCCTTGTAACAGAAGCTGACAGTGACGGTCACGACGTGCCTGTCTCGGCAACAACTTGAGAACCCTGACTCACCCGTTTCAGCTGTGCCACTATTACCTCCAAACTTACAGGAATCATTTTTCTTCTCTCGCTTCGGTAGAAATGCGCGGCTGCCCTCCGTACTGACTGCATACAATAGGCTACTATCAGTAAGCTGAGGCCGGTCTGAAACGTGGCTTAAGGAAACCCCGGTTGCTTGGTTGTCTGGGAATCACATCTTGCGTTATCTCGGCAAAGTGGTTTGCGGTCTGGTTGGCTGGCGGCGTTTAGTCTGGGCTCAGGTACGCATTGCGGAGGGTACGAACGGATGAATCTACGGGCTTGTAGGCACGTCAGAGGGGTTGGAGTTGGGAAAAGACTGGGCGGTTTCAGAAACGGTACACGCGGCCGTGGCGCGGGAGGTTTGGCGCCATGACGGCTACCTTGGGTTGTTACTGAGGCCGGATCCCAGTCGCGACCTTTAAAACGCTCGTTCGGCATGCCGATGGTGCTTCGATGTCAGAAATGCCACAGCTACTTCAATGCCAATGCGGCCCTAGAGGTGGCGGTCCGGATGACTGAAAAAGGGGCTGCAATGTCGGTCATCGCATGGGAATGGAGTCTAGGTAGAAATGAACACACGAGCAAAGCAAAGGACCGAGACAAACGGACCAGTGCCACATCAGGCATGTCAACAGATGGCAGTATGGCAGTGCATCCATACATCCCTTTTTGTTCTCCAAGTAGCTTAATCAAAGTTTTGTTTTACTAACGTTTACTGACGTTTACTGTTCCTAATCCTCATCTATTATTCCTTTGTGTACAATTGCTGAATTCCAACCCCTACCACACTTGGGGCCTTCGGCAACCTGGCCACCTTTTGCATCATGGTGGATCTCGAGTCGCGGGAAGCAAGGAGGCGTCGTTGGACAAGCTTCTAAGTTATTGCAAGCCAATTTGTGACAAGAGTCTTTCAAAGAGACGGCGTTGACCTATACAAGCTCACGCCCCTGACTGTCGAGCTGAGCAGTCCATGCCCGCCACGGCTACCATCCGCGCATCGTAAGGCTCTCTTCTCCTTCCCCCCCACCCCCTTTCTCTCTGCCCTCTTTTCCCGACACCATCACCTAGCTAAAACCTCCGTCTTCATGCTTAATCACCTAATCACCTCCGCCACGCACTTGCCCTCCTTCCTTGCCTCTACCGGCAACGCGAAGCCGTGTGATCACGCCGCCACTTCTTGATGAGTCCCTTTGACCCGGACCGTCTGGGTGTCAGAGGCGCTGGCATCAGAGTGAGGAAGTTAACGATAGGGTCACTTAACGATAGGTAGGGGTGGTGTTGTAACATCATTCAATTCTGGCCTGCCCAGAATCAGCCTAGAAAAGGGGTTTTATCCCTCGTCTGGCTGACTAACAGGATGACTAACGGGACCCACCGGCGCACCCCTGATAGGTCTCTGACACTGGGCCTCGTTACATGGTACCAGGCCATTTCGTTCAAGTAGGAGTCCTTCACCGCCTTCATGTAGAGCATGGCGGCAATGAAGGCGCCGTGAGCACGCATCTACGACACGAGCGCGCTGCTGGCGGGGCGGAGACAGGGTGGTGGAGATGAACCCGGATCCGAAGGGGGGAGATCTGGTGTTGCAATATCCGCCGGAGGTGGTCCGCATCGCGAACCCGGACGAGAAGGAAAGGATTACATGCATGGAGCATGGTTTCTTCGAGAGGCAGCTCATGTTAGATTGACGAGCACCAGGCAGGTGATACTCTGTAGCGCCTTCCCTGCCAGAGGCACCTTGGGCCCCCGATCTTCGTCGTCAAAGCCCACCAGCGCATTCATTTTGCCCGCCAGCGCATTTGCATACTCGTGCGGCAGACATGGCGCTGGCCGCATCGTGTCCATGAAGATGCCCATGATGAAATCGGGCATGATCAGCGGCAGCAAATACCGCAACATGAGTCTGAACCCCGGGTTGCGCCACGCGTACAGGCTGATGACAAGGAACGGCTCCTGTGAGGTGGCTTTGGAACACTTGGCACGGCGGCGCTGCGTCTCGGCGGAGAGGGCCTCAAAGCCGGCGCGCTTGAGTTGCGGGCAGGGCAACGGCGCCGACGCCGGCGACGCCTTGTACCGCCGGACCAGGAAGTTCGTAACACGGCGTTTTCTTCGAGACAGGGCATGGCGCCCTGGCCAGTGGCCGGATAGTTCTTGTGCACGGCGTCGCCGAGCAGCATGACGCGGCCAAAGTGCCACTTCTGCAGGACGTACTCCTGGCAGAGCCCTAGCATCTTGCGCGTCAACTTGGCGTACACGTCGGAAAAGGTGACGCCCTCGCGGAGCAGATCGTCCCAGTGCTTTCTGGCCACCTCCTCCGGCGCGTTGGCGTCGTACGGTTGGATGTCGTCGCCATCAAGTGTCTTAGGCAGCGGCATATGCAGCACAAGATAGGCGTAGCCCCCGCGCGACATCAGGTTGCAGGCAAAGTCCTGATTCATGGTCATGTTGGCGCTGCGGGGCACGGTGTCGATGGCCGAGATACCAAACAGGGTGCACCAACGGGCGCGCACCTCGGAGAGTCCGCCTGAGCCGAAGTAGCCCGGATATTGGACGTTGCCGAGGCGCCACATTTCGGAGCGAACGGTGGACCTGACGCCGTCACAGCCGACAAGTAGGGTGCCGGTGGAGGACTGACCCGGAGTCATGGCGGTGACGGTCACCGAGGTCGAGGATTCGTCGACGTGGGCGACGCCAGCGCCAGGACATTTTGGTCAGACACACGTACACCAATTCACCATGGCGACGACGTACCAGTAACGACTTTTGCGTCTGCCTGATGCCCTCGTACAACAGCTGCACCGCTTGTTGTCTGTCCTAGAACAGCACGGGGTAGCCGAGCGTCCGGTCGAAGAAGGGCGACACGCTCTGCACGCACACGTTCTGCGTCCCGTCGGGCCGCCAGTCGTACATGGGTTCGAAGACTGAAGCAATGTCCCGCAAGCGCTCAAACAGGTCCAGCTGGTCGAAGATGCGCGCGCCGCCGTGGAAAAAGGCCATGCCGGTGCCGACCTGGTGCGCAATTGTGGGGCCATCCCCGAGCACCAGAAAGTCGATGCCGGTCTGCTCGAGCATGAAGGCGAGAGACAGACCGTCTCCCCACTTACCTCAACAGAAAAGCAATGACAGGCACACAAATGGTAGTCCTCTTGCCTACCCAGTCGAGACCAAACTAAAATTAACGACTGAACAGGGTAGTTATGCGGCCAAGCAGGTGCCTAAAAACCGGCACTTCCACTTACCTGCTCTGACGTATGGATACGGAGCACAAGACTTTTCCCGCACCATCACCATTGTGTATGGTAAACTCTAGCTAACCTGAGTATATTAGTCAAAGTCCCTCTGTAGGTTGTAATCACTACGTAATACCGGTAGTCCTGGTTTTCTTGGCACCTGCCAGGCGATTTACTCATACGCACATGCATGCACACGCATGTACTCGGGTGCATGCATTGTACGTACTCCATTGCTACGATGTGTAGGACGTTCTCGGAAGGAGGGCTGGGGTGAAGCCTATTCTCTATGAAGGGGGGACGGGACCCACTTCTGACGCGTTTCTTTTATGGAGCCGGCAGTCCGACAGGTGGAAACATTGCCTGAACGGGTGGCATCGTGCACAAAGAAAATATGGCTTGACCGCCTCACACCCACTTCACGCCGGGTATGCGATACCGAAGCTAGATGTGCATTCTACGAAATATTTCAATCATGCGTGTACTGAGTAGGGTTGATCTTAGTCTTCAAGTTTGTAGCCGCTCATAAGCTTTCATCCTTGACTTTATCAACGTTTGGAATACCACCGCACAATGAAGTGAACACCAAGAAGATTTGCCAAAAAGGCAACCGTTGCTTAGATCGACATTCACTGGAACCATCTTTTGATTCAAGAAGCATTTTTACTAGCCGTCACTTTCCCCTCGACTTAAGTCTCACTATCATGTGTACGAGAGCAAATTGGAAACAAGAATCAATAATGCATACAGACTTTTAGCGAAATAAACGAACAATACCAAAACTTTTCAGTCCGTTAATGAACTCCGGATTAATCATGATTGATTGGACCTATGTTGTGCTCAGGTAGACAGTCGTCTGATGACACCAGTTTCAGACTGTCGAGTACCACACATGTGTGTACGCAGAAGGTAATTCTGAGAACGTGTAGCCAGAGAGCTAACAGGGTTACGCCAAGTCGTTTGCACCAACAGCTCTCGGCGGTCCCAACGACACACAGAACAGGCCACAGCTTTTTCAAGATTCCCGGCGCTTTTCTCGTTGCCTACACGTTATTTAGACTTCAAGGACTTCCGCAATCTGCATCCATGACAATTGGTTCTCTCATGCTTCGGAACAGAACTGTTATCCTAGTCACCATGGGTTCAGTCAAAGATTACCCGAGTCACAAGGAACGTTCGCGCAATGTAAGGCCTTTGAGACTCCGAGGGTCGTATCGGACTACTCTAGGCAACATGTATGAACATAGCCCGAGAACGGAAGGCGTTGGGCAGCTTTCATCAGAGAGTGCGACCGTCTAGAGTCGAATATCTAGAAAGCTTTACATCACGCAAATGTCAATAACCGGAGATCCGATTTCCATGCTCGCAAGAGAATCGGGCAAAGCGTATATAAAGAAGCATAGTATAATGGCCAGTAGAACTGTTCCGTTCATGCTCAAGGAATATCTTTGCTCTTAACGAACTGGCCATCACATCTCTATCCACATAGCGGACACAGCATATTTTTCAACTTCATAATTTGACTATGGCTACCACCCAAACCCCTTTGAATGCCGCTGGCGGCCACCACTGGCCCAGTTCCGCCGACAAGACTGCTGCCAATCGTGCCACGGAATTCGACAACAACATAGAACTCAAGTCGCCCAAGTTTCTGCCCCCCAATGTGACGGAAGCTGCATTTGCCAAGTTTGCCAAGAAGGTGATCTCAACTATTGGCGCGGCAAATTTCACAGTCATCTCACCTTCGTACGACTTTGACGGCTACGAGGATGGCGATTTTGGCCGCAACTGTCGAACGCACGACTACTACCAATCGTTCGACGACGAGGTCGAGCTGGTGGGCTCCTCAATCTGTCACCCGCGCCATGTGCAAGACATTCAAGCCATCTTGGCTCTTGCTACCGAGCACAAAATCCCCTTATGGCCCATTAGCACAGGCCGGAACCTTGCCTATGGAGGATCCGCACCTAGGGTACGCGCTTCTTATCCTTCTTTTTTAACTGTCCGTCTGTTTAGACTTCAAGGAAGAGTTCTGGGTGGGCATGAGGGAAGTTTCTTTTGATTCAAATCCTAATTCAATGGACTTACAGGTTCCCGGATCTCTCGTCATGGTGTTAAGCACCCACATGAATCGGATTTTGCATTTGGACACTGTTGCCTGTGTTTGCGTCGTGGAGCCCGGCGTCACGTTCATGCAGATGAGCGACTACCTCCGTGACCGCAACCTGCTGGACAAGATTCGAGTTGATTCTTCAGGCCTTGGCTGGGGGTCCATGATCGGCAATGCCCTGGATCGCGGTGGAGGTGCATCGCTCTACGGCGATCGATGGGGCAAGCACAGCGGCATGGAGGTTGTCATGCCTGGCGGCGAGGTCGTCAGGATGGGCATGGGCGCCGTTCAGGACCCCGAGGGGCGCAGGCAGGCTGCAGAAGGTGTTCACCCCGCCGACCAGAAGTTGAATGAGTGTTTCGCTTTGTTCCCCTACGGATGGGGCCCCATGAACGACGGCTTGTTCTCCCAGGGGACCAGCGGTATCGTAACCAAGATGGGCTTCTATGTGCGTGATTCCCCTTATACATGATCCTTCTTTCTAATTTTTTATTGCTTGAGCACTACTAATACCGCCATTTATCTATCAGTTAATGCCCACGCCCCAGGGCATGACACCCTTCTCTGTGACATTAGAGAAGGAATCTGACCTTGCTGCTCTGGTTGATGCTATCCAGCCGCTTGACTTAGTAACGAGAAATGATCTACCTTGGAAACACTTGGGCAATGTCTAACCAGATTCGTAGGCCGGTTCGTTGCAGAATACAGTCAGTCTGCGTAACCTTACTCTCGAGGCAGCTCACTACGGCGCGCGATCCAGTTACACGAACGCGTCTCACGCAGAGGTTATCCCAGAAGAGGACTTTGAGAAGATGGCTAGGAAGCTAAACACAGGGCGTTGGCGCTACATCGGCGCCGTATACGGCTCCGACCAGGTTCGCAAGGCGGTAATCGAGGACGTCAAGCGCGAATTGACCAAGATCCCCGGCAGCAAGTGGGCCACGCTCGATGAATATCCGGATGAGCAGAACCTGGTCCGTGTGCGTGCCACGTACCTCCAGGGCATCTCGTCCATGGGCGAGTTCGCTTGGATGAAGCAGTGGCTGCCTAACTGCTCTGTCATCATGGTCGCTGCCATCTCCCGGCTCGAGGGCAAGGCCGTCTGGGAGCAGTACGCCTTGGCCAAAGAACTCTTTGCCAAGGCAGGCATCGACTACATCAGTCACTATGTTGCCTACTTTCGAACTATGCGTAAGTAGCTCACTGTCTCTGAGACTATCTCTTAATAACCCAATCGTTCACAGACAATGTTTGTCTTATCCCCTATGACCGCAAGGATAAAGACATGCGTAGTCGTGCCAAGTGGTTGGCTCGCACCCTTATCAAGGAGTGGAAATATCGTGGCTGGAGCATGTTCAGGACGCACGTGGGACTCATGGACCAGGTTGCTGATGCCAACGACTTCAACAACGGCGCTCTGTGGAAGATGCATGAAAAAATTCACAACGCTCTCGATCCCAATGGCATCATGGCCCCTGGGCGAGGCGGAGTTTGGCCGAGCTCATACGATAAGGACGAGTGGATGATGGGTAAGGAGTATATTGGTTGATTGAGGATGGAGGAGATCCTTGTTTCCACGCTCGGTTTTACTGCATCTATACATCTCCTGTTATCTCTTGCCATGAGGGTCTAGTTGAATCTCACTCAGATTTCCTTCGAATAATAAAAGAGATAGCACCCCTAGTAACAAACGATCACGATCAGAGCTACAAGGTCTCTGCTTAGCGACCTGGTACGAAACTGTTTAGACTGTTTCCCGCCGACTGTGGTAATAATAAACCAACAGGTTCATTCGCATAGAGTTAGAGAATATTCTTCCCCAAAGTCCTTTTGTTAGGTTTAAGCCATCCTAATCATTGACAAAACTTCCCTTCCTGTCGTAACCAGACGGTCGTCTTCTCGTGCTTCAGAACAGAACTGTTACCTTAGTCACCATGGGTTTAGTCAAAGATTACTGTTACGACCCAAATCCGGTTGGTGACTAGTGCAGCCTGAAGCAAACCCCTGGAATGACCAACAGGGCAGCCAGACGTTCAAGTATGCAGGCCAGCGGCACGAACCGGGCTCGGAACGGAAGAACTAGGGAAGGTCACGTGATGGATCAGTACAGATCACAGGTAATCTAACATGATCCCTTAGCCAGGATTACTAACTAGTAACACTAATTCTACACTAAGGATTATAAAGGGATTATTTGAATAACAGCACCAGTACTTTCTAGTTTATTTATAGCCTTAATTAGGCTAAAAAGAACCTGGAAAAAGTAGTATTTACTCAGAATATGCTAGTGATACTCTTAGATAGTTATAAGGAAGTAAAGAGACTTAGTAAAAGTAAAAGTAAAAAGATAAGGTTAACGTACATGCATAGTGAGCGACGTATCATAGTAAGTAATGCACTTACTTTTTGTACCTTAAAGAGCACTTTTTTTTAACTATTTTTAAAAAATCGAAATCCTATTAAAAACTAATAAAGCTTTATAATTAGCTACTAATAAAAGTTATATATTACTAAAGAATATCCTTAAAATTACTACTATGCCTTAACCTTTAGACTTCTTATTATAGCCTTAGATAAGAAAAATATACAAGAATAAAAGTAATAGTATAATAATAATAAATCCTAATATATTTTTACTAGTATATAAGTCTTATTAATAGCTAAATGTAAAGTTTTACTAATTTTAAATAAGATTTCGATTTTTTAAAAATAGTTGAAAAAGTACTCTTTAAGGTACAATAAGTAAGTACGTCGCTCACTATGACACGTCGCTCACTATGCATGTATGTTACTTCAAAAGTACTTTAATACTTTTGTTACTTATTACCTTGATAATGTTATTATTCTGTTAAGAACCTAAAAAGGCATAAAGAACACACATATAAGGTACCATATAAGCTTTAAGAAGTAAGGTTACTAATAGAACCTAAAAAACTAAATTTTATACATAAAATTCAATCACTTTTAAGTTTTTATTACACTAAAAGAAATCTATGTATAAAAAAAAGATTTAAGTAGTTAAGGACTAGCTTATACAACCATCCTGCGAACTGAAAACAGTGTAGAACCACCTGAAAATTGAATTTATTACGCAAACTAATGTTTTCGTCCTGGCGGCGCCACCCCTTCTCAACTAAGGACTGCACGAGGTTCGAAGCTCATGATACACGGCACCCTTCTCTTGTTGTGTTCAAAACTGATACAATACGACACCATGAAATTTGTGGCCGAGACTGGTCGGGGTCGGTGGTGAACTGGGATAGTTTCCCGTTCCATGGGGCCGGGGGCAGGGCGTTAGCTCTAGAATCGCCCTTCGGCTAGCCTGAACCTCCATGTTTCGTTTGTAACTATGTCTATTGATGTTCAAAGCTGGCCGTTGATGTGACTTATCACCTTGATTAGTGGACTTACTCTTGGACGAACTAGTGACCTATCGGCTGGAGCCCCTATAAGCCTTTTCAAATTGGGCAACGGAAGCGCGCATCGATGCCTTCCTTTGGTTGGTCTGTGTTGGGTTCATCAAACGCGCCTGTATTGAATCATTGTTTCTCGCCCAGAGCTCAAGTCTGACTTAATGACAAGACTGAGCGCCGGCTCTGGTTCTAAAAACGGGAATTAGGCTGTGTGGCTCAGCAGCCTAGGCGTGTTCAAGGCGTCAGAAACTCACGTTATGATTCTCGTTTTTGCCGTTGTTGACTCCATTGCGGGCCTTTTCAGCCTCGCTTATTACACTAAGTGTTTGAACGATAGTTGCTAGCTAGATTTGGCATTTTATATCTACTTCCTATCGATTGCCTCACACTTATATATATTTCTCCCCAAGAACCTCAGACCCATCGAAATCTGATTGTTCTCTGTCTGGATATATTGCTGAACTTTAGCGCATCTATAAAACAATCCAGTCCGAAGCTGCGCGGATGCATTTTCAAGACAAGGAGAGCTGCTTCAGCGCACCGATGTTGGTGATTATGTCTCCTGGCGCGCAAAAGTATGGCACAACCGTAATTGGGTTAGCGTTATGTTCAACGACCTGCCCGAAAGCTGCGCGCAACTGCGCGGGACTTGACCACTAAATGGTGCGTGGCAAGTCGCGCGCCGTTGCGCGCGCATGGCAGTGTGGAACATCGCCAGTCGAGACTTGCAAAATATGTCGTCATGCCCAATCAGCGTCGAGCTGACACAGGAAGGGTCTGGAATAGTGTCCAGGCAGCTGCGAGGCAATTTTGAGCGACCGCATTACAATTGAAAGCTGCAGATGACGCAGATAATGCCAGGCTCTCGATGACATATTGGTTCTCCCTGACATGAGTTTCATTATTTGACAGAGATCCGGACAAGAGCTTCAATAACCCATCGAATCGTAAGAATGGAACGAAGGCGGCTTTCTGTTGAGATTGATATTCTACTTTCACAACTGTCCGTGTTTCCTGGAATTATCTGGATGGAGACCTTGCAGCGGATGAGGAGGGGAGCAGGCTCGCTCCGGGCGACGCACACGAGAATTGGGGAAGCCCAAGGCGTTGCAAACCCCTGGGAGAAGAATACACTGTCAAGTGTATTTGGAAATAAGGCGACTGAGCTAGTACACCGGGAGGGATCGTAGTTCGCCAACAGGAACTGGCAATGAACGAGTACCGAACGAACGTTTGCACTTTGATCAAGGCGTGCCAGAGAAACGCGTGAACAGCTGTGTCGTACTCCCTCCTAGGTGGCAAGAATTTCATCGTGTTTTTCTTCTCACAAAACTTTATGATCGCGGCCTTTCTATGCCCTTGCTTTATTTGTGCTTCGCTCACATCCGGCACATCACTGCCTTATGGCTGTTGGTACCGACTGGCAAGGTCGCGCAATGGTTCCGAAACTATCGGAGCAAGCAAACATCCAACCGGGCCGTAGGGAGGCAGGAATCGGCCGTCTCCAACCCTCAAGCCCTCTCCCGAGGAATCCGTGCAATCCCGCAAATTACTTCCGAACTCTACATGCCCCTCGCCGCTCCTTGTTCCTTCAGAAACGATACGTCGCTCAGCCTCATCTTTTGCAATGTAGCACCGACTTTCGTAATGGGGCTTCCAGCTATCCGCCCCCCCAAGAGGGTTCGCTAGGGCTCCTTTTGCGGCGGTCTGCGGCGCATTTTCGAAACGCCCAGGTCTTAGCGAGCTACAGCCCTCTCAACGTGCTCAACGTGACCGATTAGTGGCACAATCCGCAAACATTGTTGGAACCGATTTGTTGCATGATTCGGCTTGCGACACGCCAAAGCCCAAGTCTTTCCGTCGCTTTTCTGCCGTGGATGAATTGTATCATCTGCTGATCTTGGACTGCGAGCTCCGCAATGACATCGGCTGGGAAGAGCGCTTTGCTATTTCTCGTCGCGTGTGGACATTGCCCATTCGCGAAACACTTTCGCCGTTTGCTCCCCTAGAAAACGACGAAAGTCCCGAGAGGTCAAGAGCAAACACTGGACCTTGGGTTTTCGCCATCGCAATTCTCAGTTTAGAGGTACCGGACGGCGTCTTCAAACGTCTAAAGAGTACATTGACGGCTGTTTCTCTCCGCAAGCTCGTTGCAGAGGGTCACACAGCAAAACCCGACTTGAATTGTTTGTGGGGGCCAGCTCTCAGCATTCGCACCCGTACGACCGACGCCCAAACTAGACCACCGCGTAAGAGAAGCTATGCTTCTAAGCAGCAAGCCAACAACAAACGCAGGCGAAAACCTGATAGGCTAGTTGACTCGGACTCAGAGGCAGACCTCGAAATCGCTGCCATCAAGCAGTCCAATACCGATGATGACGAAAACCCCCGATACGCATGCCCGTTTGCGAAATATAATCCAGACAGGTACCGAGACTGCGTTCCAGGAGGTCACAAGGAGCCCCGCCACGTGAAGAAACACCTGGAGCGGAAACATTCTCGTCCTCACTACTGTCCGACTTGCTGGGAGTTCTTTCCCGGCCCGGATGGAGAACTGTTGTGGAATAACCACGTCAATTCCCGCGGTTGTACAGAAGCAACTCCAGCACAATGGAAGAAGGATACGATCGATGCCGACCAAGCAACCAGGCTCAAAAACATGCCACGCGAGGATGGCCGAAATGGAACATGGTACGCGATAAGTCAAGTCACCCACTTCTGGGCACCCCACCCATGTGGGCACCCCAAAAATCCCTCAACACCATGACCAGCCTCCCACTTCAAACTATCACAACATTTTCATCCCTTATCCAAATCACTTCATCTTTTGCAGATACCTTCTTCTATACCCTATGGGTCAATATACCGAGTATGAGGTTAGCAAGGCTCTTGGGGATATCGCCAACGGCGTCCCTGTCCAGGCAGCATCTAGGAAATGGGGCGTCCCTCGGTCAACACTTCAGAATCGCCTCAAGGGTATCCAACCTAGAGATATCGCATTTGCTGACCTCCAGCGGCTCTCTGTTAGTCAGGAGGCTAAGCTAGCTAATTGGGTACGGATACAGGCTGGGCTTGCGCCAACGCATCAACAAGTCAAGGTTTTTGCCTAGCGTATCCTCTATGCTATAGGCGATACCTAGCCTCTAGGGAAGAGATGGATAGACGCTTTTGTACGAAGAAACCCATCTATCAAGGTCTAGAGAAGTTGATGTATTGATTCTAGACGTATTAATAGGGTATCTACTGAGATTATTAGGGACTAGTTTAAATATCTTGTGATCCTATTGATATTAGCTATTTAGCTAGCTAATAGATATAATATGGATAAGACTAGTATTCTTGAGGGTTAAGGAGTAAATAGGCTAGTGCTAGGTAAAGTAGAGATAAAGTCTATATATAAAAAATAGCCTGGATTGTGAGCCTGGGTATTTATTATTAAGTGTATCTTAGTTGATAGCCTAGTATTGTATTCTTTTGTGATATATAAGGGCAAGATAATTTAGTAGTAGTAGTTTCTTTTAGATCTTAGCCCTTATAATAGATAGGAGTTTATGGTAATAGAGAATGGATAGATAACTAATAAGACTGCTGTTAAGTAGCTACTAAAGGTCTTCTTACTATAGATTACCTCCTCTTAGCCTGATCAGGCTAGACTACTAGTCCTGGATAAGCATAGGAGCTATATAATAACAAAATTTATATAATAATATTATATTAATAACGTTTATTTATTATTTTTACTACTATATACCTCTTATATCCTTTAGCTACTAGATTAATTAGTCTTTAGCCTAGTTAAAATAACCTATTATAGAAGGCTTTAGCTTAACCTTAGCTAATAGAATAATTTAACTATAATAAACAAAAGACATTTCTTATCTTATTATTAGCTAATATACTTAGCTAAATTAACAAAAAAGAATATTCTAAGTGGCTAGAAATATACTAGACTATAGCCTTGTTATACTTTGGTGTAGATAAGATAAGTATAAAGATTAATAATTCCTATTTTACTTGGCTAGCTAGGAATTAGTAGTGAAATACTAAGGGGTTCCTGTCTAGAGCCGTCTGAAGTGTAGGGAAATCACTGGGAATCCGCTAGGGATTTCCTGGTGGATTCCCTGTGGTTACAAAAGTAGGTCCTACTAGAAATTCATAGCAAATTCTTGGCAGATGTATTACTACTACGTAGGTAGACCTGCTACTATAGCGTAGTGGATCTACTGTGATTTCCTGGGGATTTTTTAAGGCTGTCACTACTTATACAAAGAAACCTTTCTCTATGAATTTATTGCTTTTACTTATAACTATTATATAATAATTGCTTATATAAAAGATGTTCTTGTTTTAAGGACTTTTTTATTAATTAATAATAATATATATAAGATAAATAACTATAAAGACCTAAAATAACTATAAAGTAATAAAAAAGTAAAATATAATTAACTAAACTAAATGTAATTATAATTCTTAGTAAAAAACTATTTACTATTATAGTATAACTAAAAATTCTTATATTATTATTTATATAACGTATATATATAGTAAGTAGGCTAACATAGTAAGCAGGCTACACTTCCTCTTTTCTACCCTTTTTACCTTTACACTAACTTTCTTCTATGTATAACAATAAGTTCTTTTTTAAATAAAAACTATATAATCCTTACACTTTAAGCTATAAAGAAAGACCTAAAGCTTTCTGTATAAAAAACAGCCTTAATCTATAATATCCTATAAACAATACTTTAATACTAATATATTAGATAACTATTATAACAAGAAATTTAATTAAAATCAATAAAGATAACTAGGCTAAAGAAAACCAGTAATTCTTAAACAAGTTATTAACCTAATTAATCAAAGATTTCCACTATAACTAAGTAATATATAAAATATAACTAATTACCTCCTTAATAAATATAATATAATATATATTAGACCTTAATAAACAAAGAACTTTATATAACGCTAACAGTAACTAAAGACGCGTTTTTAACATAAAATTAACTATTAAAAGGTATTAGCTAAGGATCCTATAATTATATAGGCCTAGTTTACCCTTATATAAAACATAATTATAAAATATAAAATCTATAATAATAATATCTATAATTTTAATAAAATAGGCTTCTTAATAAGAATACTATTATACACAAAGGTTATTATAACCTCTAATTACTATAAAAGGCCTTATATAAAGTAGCCTAGTAATTACAAATAAGTTTCTATTATTTAAGGCATATATATAGATAGCTAGACATTACCTCTATACGTTATTATAAAAAACAAATATTACCTCTTCTCTTAGTATACCAATAGCTAATTCTTACCCTAATAGCATATCTACCTTAATAAAAATAAATAGACTATAAATAAGATTAGCTTAGATTAGCTATAGTATTTTAAAAAATATATAAAATCTTATATAAAAAGTATTAAGTAGCTCTTAATCCTTAATAGCTATAATAGCTATAAGTCTACTAAGTTTAATAATTACTATAAAAAATATAATATTATTACTCTTTATATACTTCCTTATTTATTATATAAGCTTTAGCCTCTTAATATTAACTATTTTAGTTTACTAAAAGTATTATATAACAAAGAAATTAAGAAAATAATATAAATATAAATTATATATATTACTAAAAATAACTTCTTTTTTGCCTTTAAAATAACCTTTTTTACTTTAATAAGTAAAAATAATATATAAGCTAGTTTTAAATAAGCTAACCTTATACCTTTTAACCTAAAAGTAGTTATTTCCCGCCTAAACTTTAAGCTAAAAACACTAATACTATTCAACTTACGCCTAAACAGCCAGGGCTCCTAAGACCTAAAGACACTAACTATAGCATATAACGCTATACAAAGCTTTATATTACTTAAAAAAAAGATTTATAGTTATTAACATAGTTTACTAATACACTTATATAAAGTAGTTAACTTATAGGTTAAAAGTATTAGTAAATTAATATATAAACTAGCTTTTATTAAAGCTAAGTACTATAAACTTTATATAATAAACAAGATACTAAGTAAACGCTAAAGAGCTAAAAAAACCTAACTACGTCTTAGAAGGTCACTTAATGTAACTAAAGCAAAGGTAATCCAGGTAAAAAAGAAGGTTATTAATACTAAAGGCAAAAATGTACGTTAAAAGGAGGCTTATACAAAGAAAAGTAAAATACACAGGTAATAATATAGCAATTACAGAAAGACTAGACATAACGTACAAACATATCAAGTAGTTTAAAAGACCTCTAAAAAAGAGAATAATAAGTAGTTTTATTTAATTTTATATTTTCCTACTTAATTAACTTATAAAAATCGTTAAAGGGTAGAAAATATAGCTTGCTTACTATGTTAGTCTACTTACTATATATATACGTTATATTATAATCTTTAATTATAAAAGCTACTTTAGCTTAAGTAACTTATACGTTATAGTATTATTAAATTTATTTAAATATTTTAGTAACTCCTTAGTATCTATAAGCCTTAGTACTATAAATCTCTATAATCTATTTAGGTATTATTTTACTAGTTATACTAGTATTAATATAAGTACTAATTATAATAAGTTTTTATATTAAAACAAGATTACTATTATTATTCTTTTTAAGAATAACTTAAGTTTCTTCTAGTACTAGGGTTTTATAGTCTAGTCTTTAGCTTAAGGTATTAGCTCTTTTGTTTTTAGATCCTTTAAGATTAATAATCTTTAAGTTAAATTTTAACAAGAATTTAAACTATTTAATTTATTATTTATTAAGGACTTTAGAGGTAATAAAGTAAATAAGGTTTTTATAGTTAATATAGACCTTAATTTTATATTTAGTTCTAAATAACTAAGGTTTTTATTCTTAGAAAGCTTTAATAATTACTATAAGTTCCTTATTATAGATTTAGTAATTAAGCTTAGCTTTATTAAGCTTTTAAAAAAAAAGTATAAAAATATAGCTTTTTATTATTATTATATTAGCTAAGTTATCTATTAATAGTATAATTTAAAGTATTAGTTTTTAGTTTAAAAGGTTTTTTTAGGTCTAGGATAATTAGAACTAGTTTAAAATAAACTTATTGCTTAACTTTTTTAAAGGCTTTTTTTTTGTTTTTTAGTTTATTTAAAGGGTATATCTTTTCTAGTAACTTTAATAAAAAGAGTAATTTTGTTAGAATATTTTTTAAGGAATTGTTAGTAAAAGTTAATAAATTTTAAAAAGGATTAATTGTTTTTAATATTTTAAGGTTAAGGTTAGTCTTTAATAGCTATAAATTTTTTATTTTTTATTTAGACTTTTTTTAGTGTAATAGTGAATTTTAAGAAGTTAACTTATTAGCTATAGAATATACTTTTTTTAGGTTTAATTAGTAGTTTAGCTTTTTATAGTTATTAAAGTATAGTATAAATATGCTTTTTATGTTTTTTAAGGGTATAAGAGTAAATAAGTATATTATCTAGGTAAATAATAATAAATATATTTAGAAATTCTCTTAAAATATAGTTAATTATTGTTTAGAAGGTAGTAGGTATATTAGTAAGTTTAAAAGGTATAACTAGATACTTAAAGTTACTTTTCCTGGTATAGAAACACGTCTTTTATCCTTTGCTTTTCTTTATTCTAATTAGGTTATAGGCTCTTTTAAGGTTAATAGCTATGAACTATTTAGTGTAATATAGCTAGTTTTATAATTCTAAAATAAGAGGTAATAGGTAGTAGTTCTTAATTATAATATTATTAAGTTATTAGTAATTTATATAGAGTTATAGTTTATTATTATTCTTTAGTATAAATAATATTAGGTATTTTATAAGAGATATTAATAGTTAAATATAACCTTTATATAGGTTTTCTTTAAGGTATTTATTAAATACTTTGTATTCTATTTTATTAAGTCTATAGATTTTATAAAACTTTAAGTATACTTTTTCTTTAAGTAAGATCTTATAATTATACGCGTTATATTTAAGTAAGCTAGTTTCTAATTCTTTAGTAAAGAGTTTAGTGTACTTATAGTATTATTCTAGGATTAAAGAGAGGTATTCTTTTTTTTATTAGTTATTAATAAATTATTTAAATTATTTATCTTTTATAGGCTTAATTCTTTTAATATATATAACGTATTTATATTACTTTAATTTATTTAAGGGTTATAGCTTATAACGCTACTTTGTAGTTAAATCTCTTTATTAGAGTTAGCTTATTTTTTAATCTATGCTTAAGTTATATTATTATTACTATAGAATTCTAGGAATAATATCTATATCTTTAATTTATACTATATTAAAGATTAGATACTTTTAATAGTTATAGGTAACTATAGAGAGTTATATAGTTTTTCTATTAATAGTGCTTCTATTATACTTAACTGTTTCTCTTTTTACGTTTTATAAAGTATAAGGATTCTCCTTAAATCTTTATATGATTCTTTATTAATTTACTAGTTAAGGTAACATTAAGTTTACTTATACTCTACTATTAATTACAACCTAAGTAGGCTATCCTTTAATATAAACGCTTAGAACAAGGTATAAAGTATTTATTATTATAATAAGGTATAAGGACTTCTTTAGTGTTGTTTTTTACTATCTCTGTGTAGTTAATGTCCTTAGTTCTTTAAGTAGTATTAATAGGCTTATTTTCCCTTTATATCTACTAGTTTTATTTTGAGGGGTATTTATTCTCTAATTTAGGTTCTCTAGGCCTTTAATTTATTTATATAATATATTATATATTTATTATATATATATTTAGACTAGTATTTAATTAGTTTATTATAGTATAGAACTAGGTATTCTAGACTAAGTTATATATATACTTAGCTTACTTTAAATTCCTTAATTATCTATATACTAAGTTAGTAGTAAAGGTAGATTATAAGGATTAGCTACTATTTTTATTATGAAAGAAAAAAGTTATTAAGCTTTTTATCCTAAAGGTAAAACTAGTATTTGTTATAGATATAATTAGCTTAGAATACTTTAGTGTAGTATATATGTTTTTTAGTTAAAGTACTTATAGTCTCTAAATATAAGTTCCTTTCAAATAAATACTACTAGTTTCTTATTAATACTAGTACTATTTGTTCTATAGAACTAGACTTTTTAATTGTTCTTATTCTTCTTGTACTATAGTTAGTACTTAAGGTAATCCTTTTTAGTAAGCTAAGCCCTTGTAACTATTAAGATATTACTAAAGTTAATATATACTTATATAACTATTAGTTTATTCAGGTTATAATAAGTTAGGCTTTAGTTAGCCTTATAAAGCTATATTTTCCTTTTATAAAAGACTTTTTGTTTAAAGTCTAATTTATTAAAAGATTATTTTTTTAAGAATAATATAAATATAATTGTTTTAGTTTTCTTTTTAATATCCTTATAGGATATTAATTATATAGAAGTTTAGTTTAATTTTCTAAGATTTATAAGTTACTTAGTAGCTTTTCTTTTAAGCTTACTTAAAGGTTTAAACTTATTAAGTAATTCTTTATATTCTTTTTTAAAGCTTATTTTTTTACTAAGTATTTTAATTAATTCCTAGGGTATAAGTTCTTTAAACCTAAGTCTTAGAAGGGAAAATCTAGGTTATTATAGTTATTTCTGTTCTATAGCTATTATCTTAATAAGCTTCCTAGGTCTAATGCTTTTTTCCTCTTTAAAAGTATTCTTAAAGTTTTTTTTAAGTACTTATTATTTTTAGAAATTCTTTTAGGCTTAGATATATAGTTAAAGTTATTCCTTAATAACTTTTAAGGTATTAAGTATATAAGAGTTATCTTTTTTACTTTATATAGTTTTCTTAGCTTAGATAAGCTTAGTAATTAGCTATTAGTTTTATTACTCTAATTACTAAACTATAGTTTAGTCTAAGTAGTTTTTTTTTTAAGTTTATTAAGAGATTATTATAGTTCTAGGTTTAAGCTATTATCAGTATTATTTAACTTATTTTTTCTATTCTTAATAAATTAAATAGTTATTATTAAAATAAATAATTTAATCCTTTTATTTATAAAGAACTTTTTTTTATTATATTAGCTTTTTTAGTACTTTTAGGTATAAGTTAGTTTTAAAGTTACTTAGGTTATTTATAGTCTTTTACTATATAGATAGGCTTTTTATAGTTATAGTATTTAAAGTTCTTTAGATTTTAGTAGTTCTAATAAAGCTTTTTAGTTATAATATTAACATTTATAGGTCTATTATATTATTTATAGAAGGTACTTAGCTTATTATATTATTAGTTGTTTTACTAGTATAAGTTAAGCTATAAGTTCCTAGGTTCTTATAGTATATACTTTTTACTAGTATTTAGCTAAAATTAGTTTGTTTTTATTTTTGTTTTATTTTTATATAGCCTAGTATTAATTTAAACTATAATTTCTATATATTATAAGAAGTTATTTAGTTAATTAAGCTTAAATAGCTTATCTTTTACTTCTTCTTTAAGTCCTTAGTAGAACATAAAGATCTTAGTATTATTAATATAATTAAGTTATATATAGACTCTTTAGAACTTTATAGCGTAATTAGTAGTTAACTTAGTTTATTTAAGATTTATTAAGTCTTATTTAGCTTATTATTTTTTATTTAGGTCCTAGAATAAGGATTTTAAGGTATACCTAAATCCTACAAAGCTTTTAAAGATTTACTAGGTCTCTAAGTTATAGTATTTTAGCGTTTTATTATCTAAGTAGTCCTCTAAGTAAGGTTTAAACTAAGAAAAGACTTGTTTTTTAAAGAAGGTATTTATATAAATAATTCTTTATATTTCTATATAGAAGTTATTTATATAGAATATCTCATACGTTTTAATCTAAATCAGGAATCCTTTTAATGTTCTAGAAGTCTTATTATAGGTAGTAAAGGAGTTAAGCTTAAGTTTTTTTTGTTCTTTTAGTAGAGTTAAGATAATGTTTATAGCTTTTTAAAAGGTCTAGACTTATTATTTAAGTTTATTAGTCTTTTAAGTCTTTACTTAAAGAGTACTAGTAGTTTTATTTACTATTACTTATAGCTATATAATATTATTATTATTCTATTTTATATGCTTTTACTAGTCCTTATAGACTTTTCTAGTGAATTTGATTTTATTATCTAATCCTTTAGCGTCTTTTATTTTATTATCTAGGTTCCTAGGGGCAAAAGGTATAGGTGCCTTTCCCTTAGAACTAGCTAAGGATAAAGCTAAGGTACCTTTAGTAGACATATTTATTATTTAGTAAGTATTAAGGTTAACTTACTAAATAGAAGTAATTAAAGTATTATAGTTAGATATCTAATAGTAGTGTTTTTTGTTAATAAGTAGCTAAGGTTAATACTTAGTAACAGTAAAGTAAGTCTTGTTAGTAATCTTATTAGTTTATTAGTGTCTAGTAATTAGTTAAGTATATCTAGGTATAGATAACTTATAGCTTTATAATAAAAGAATAATCTAAGAGTTACTTATAAGAAAATAAATTATAAAGTTAATTACTAAAGAGCTATAAGAGGTATTTAGTCTAGTTAAAATAATTATTTTTATATCCTATTATTATTTTGCTAGGACTAATCTCTTAAAGTTAGTCTTTAATAAGGACTGATCCTTAGTATATTAGTCCTAGGTTATAAACCGCTTATCTGTTATTAGTCCTTTTTAGTTCTACGTGATTTTCCTTAGTTCTTTCGTTCCAAGAGGGGGATTAACGTATTCCTGTGCTATCTTGCATATAACCTTGTCTTGTAACCGCTAGGTGCGTGTAAGGTAACCCTGGTTATATTATGCTTGTTAGGTTATAACACTTATTCTTAGTCTTTCTATAAAGTTTACTAAAAGTTAGAAAGAAACTTAGGATCTTTATTCAAGATAATACTTCTTAGTATTTCTTAGTTATAAAGTTAAAGAAAATAAAGAAGAACTTTAGCCTAGTCTTTTGCTGTGTATATAGAATGCCTAGGGATTAGTATAGTTAATTTTATAAACTTATCTAATACTATTAATAAGGACTTAAATAATAGGAATTTTTTAAGTTACTATAAGGTATTTTTAAATAAAACCTTTAGTAAGCCTATAATAAAATCTATAGCTATAGTATAAAAGGGTATTAGTAGTATAATAATAGGTTAACTATAATACTCTTAATAGTTTATATTTTCCTTTTCTTAGAGGACTATAAATAAGGTAGTATTTATAGTAGGTTTGGATTTTTCTTATTATATTATAAATAAGAAAGTTCTTTTAAAACTTATATTATATTTACTTATTTTTAGTATAATAGTTTTTATTATAAGTAAATCTAACAAACTTATAAGCTACTAATTCTAGAATATAAAGTTTTCTTTTTTTAAAGTACTTTATAAAATAAAGTAAATAGTAGTTAATCTTAAATAGAAGTTTAAAGTTATACTATATTTATTAAAGTTAATCTTATATCTTATTAATTTCTTATTCTTCTTATAGCCTTTTTAGATTTCTTCTTAGAATTTATAGTTTATTCTTAGGTCTATAAATATATGGATTATATTATCTAACTATATTTTATCTTGTTCTCTATAATCTATTTAAAAAGGAATTACTTTATCTAAAAGTCTTAATAATATATTAGCTACTATATTTAAAGTTCCTAAAATATAAATACAAATAAGTTAAATTAAGATAAATATTTAGCTATAAATTTAAAGTATAGATTTACTTAGCGTTTATTTATTATAAATAGAGTTATTTATTGTATTACTTTAGAAGTAAAAATATAATCTATAAGAATTATAGTAGAATTTGCTTATATTAAAGTGACTATAGTTCTGGTTTTACAAATTACCTAGACTAAATAAGCTATTTTAAGTTCTGTAACTTAGTACTTTTATTTTATTAAACTAAGAACTTTATTTAGGTATATAATTAGTTAAATTAATATATAAAGAATTAGTTTTCTTAGTAATTATTTAGTGTTTTCTTTAAGATAAAATAAAAGAACTTAGAATCTATAGTTATAAGAAGCGTCTAGCTAGATAAATAAGGTATAGTTAAGATTATAGTAAAATAATATATTATTTGCTATAAAAGTATACTTAATGTCTTTAAAGCTGTTTATTTGTTTTTTAGTTAGAATAATTATTATTTATTTATAATAGTTTTTCCTTTTTATTCTTTTAGTAATCCTTTAAGACTAGACCTTAGCTAAAAGAGAGGTTTTTAAAGCTTATAATAGTTATATTCTACTAGTATAATATAAAATAAGATATTATAGATATTTAGTAGACCTTATCTATTTTTCTAAGGCCTTTAAGTTTAAAGGGAATTAGATTTATTATAATACTTTTATATAATCTTTTATATTACTTAGCCTTAATATATTTACTTTAATACTAAGTAACTAGACTAATAAGAAACTAATAAAAGATTTATTTAAAGTAAAAGTTAAATTATTTTAATTAAATAGCTAAAAGATTATTTATAGATATTTCTTATATTCTTTTTAAGTATTTAATATTATTATAATATTATTAATAAATACCTAAGTAAAATCCTTAAATAGATATAAGTAATTATTTATATACTATTAGATATAAATAAGTAAATTCTTAAATCTTATAAGAGCTACGATAGATTGTTCCTGTTTATAGTAACTAACAATTATAAATTTATCCTAATGCTTCTTTTTTACTAAGAACTAGTGAAAGAAGAATTAAGTATCTATAATAGTAATGAATTGTTTTTCTTTAATCTTTTGTATTACTTTTGTTTATAAGGGCATTAAGTATATATCTAAGATAGTTATACAATTTAAAGCTTATAAACTAATAACTATATATCTTTTTGGTTTACTATTAACTATTCTCTATACTATAAAGGCTAGTACTTTAAATAAAGTTAAGCTAGTTACTTATTTTAGCTTATTATTAATATATATATTATCTATGGTTTTATCTAGGAATTCTTAATCTTTAATGCTTTCTAGATATAAACGTTAACCTAGCTAATATTTCTAGTAGTTTTTAACTAAGAGAACAATTATTTCTTTCTTAGAAGTAGTTTTAATATAACCTATAAGTTTTTATAGGTTTAGAAAGTCTTTTATAAGTTATTTTATCCAGTTAATAAATATATTATTAAGATTATAAACAGTTACTTTTTAACTTATAGTAATAAATTCTTAGAAATAGTCTTATTTAATTCTAACCTTCTAATTCTTTATTAGTCTTTCTTAAAAGATATTATTATCTTTTAGTTTATATTAATTAGTTAGTAGTTAATTTAGTTTAATCTTTAATAAAAAAAAAGTTACTTTATATTTAAATAGTAAAATAGAACTAATATTCTAATTCTTTTTTATCTTTAATAGGTATAAGCTATAATTAAAGACAATAATAAGTAGCTTATAAATTATAATAGATTCTATTTTACTTCTTTATATAAGTTAAAATAAAAGTAACTTTGTTTTAAACTATTTATATAATTAATTTAAACTAATGCTTTAAAGTAAAGGCTAACTATAACGTTTCTAGTACTTTTTACTATATATTAATAAAAAGATCTTTTAGTATAACGTACATAATAAGTGAGCGCGCTAGACAAGCGAGCGCGCCACCCAACCAGCCTGATGCGCCTGTTTAACCGTTTCCTTTTATTCCTCTATAAATAATAATGTAATCTACTAGTAAAGAAGCTTAGGTATAGCTAGCTGTCTAAGCTTTCAAAAAAGACCCTAAACTTAGTATTTGCGCTATAGTAAAGATATATAACGTTAACTATAATATTGTGATGTGTTAACTAAAGGGAACATAGTTATAACGTGATATTATGCTGAATTTATAGAATTTAATGCTTTTTGAAGAAGAGAAGCTAATTAAATATATTTTTGACTTAGATGCTTGATTATTTCTTCTTTGGATTAGTGGTATTGAAGAAATGGCTAATTACCTCTTTGCTGACTGTAGCGTGTGACCGGTTAGGAAGCGCTAGGCGTTAAACTTCGTTAAACAACAGCTATAGCTTTAGATGCGTTTTTTTTGTAAGTATAACTATAAGAGAGCTTAATACAAAGATCAAGAGGCTATCTATAGCTAGTTTAAGCTTGTAAAGAATATAATTGCAAAGTATAGCATTTAGGAGTTAAATATTTATAACTTTAATAAGACTGGCTTTATAATAGGCTAGATTATATCTAGAATAGTTATAACAAGTACTAAAAGGTAATTAAACATGAAATTAGTATAGCTTAGTAATTAGGAATAGGTTATAGTTATCTAGGCTATTAGTTTGTTAGGCTATAGCGTCCTACTATATATTATTGTTATAAGCTAATATTACCTTTTAACTTAGTATACTAAATTAGATCTTTTATATAACTAGGTTATTATAATATTTAAAAATAAATAAATAATAAATAATATAAGCTTAGATTAGGTTAAGTACTTTAATTATTATTTAATGCTATATGTAAGAGGTTATTATTGCCTTTTTATTATTAATAAGTATAAAAGCTACTATTTTACAGGTTTTAAGCTTTATTGTTAGGAAAATAATATTATTATATTCTGTGTACCTACTTATTTATCTTATCTACTTTAGCCTTTAGATATAAGTTACTTTAGGCCTTTAAAGATAGTATATAGTTAATAAATTAAGGATAAGATATAGCAAGGTATAACTTATATTATAAAGAAAGACTTCTTTCCGGCGTTTTATAAGGACTTTACATAAGCGCTTATAGAAAAGAATATATAAGGAGAATTTAAAGGCTCTAGGCTTGTTCCTCTGAGTGCAGAAAGTATATTATTAAAGTTAGACGTTAAGTTATACACTCTAATACCTCTAAGATCACTTTTAATAACACTACTCTTTTAGGTTTCTAGGACACTAAATAACCTAATAAAAGTAACTTTTTAGTTAAAACTAATTAAGAATTAAATTATTTATTATTAAGATAACTCCTTAATACCTATTAATATTATAATTAACTATATTCTTAAAAAAACATTAAGAATTATATATTAGTATGTTTTAAAGGAGGCTAAGAATAGGACCTTTTAGAAAGAAAATAGTAGGCTTAGTTAACATTAAAGAACTAAGAAAACATGTCTTTAGCAAAAAGGAAGTCTTATTATAGCTAATATAGAGGATATATAGTCATAGAGGGATATAATAGCGTAGGTTTAGGAGGAAACGCGTTAGAGTAGTAGTTATAAGCCAAGGACTGAATTAAGTTAATGGTAGTGTAGTATCTGTAGGAACACAGGATATAATGCATAAATATGCTAGTTTAATATAGAAATATCTAAGGAAAAGGATTCTAAGTAGTTTTAATTAATTTAGTGTTATTAATGTTAATGTCTCCTAGGTTTTATGTTATAGTTATAGTTAAGTGGTACGCTCACTTATCTAGCGCGCTTGCTTATTATATACGTTATATTTATATAAGGATTTTAATTTTATTATATAAATATATCTTAATAATTCCTTTTAAATTAAGTATATTTATACTATTAAGAATATTAAATTCTTAGCCTATAAGAATTTTAGTAAATAGTTTTTTTACTACTTACCTTTAAAGGTATAAAATAGCTTTTTATTTTACCTATAGATTTTTTTAAAGTATTTTATAATAAATTTAGCTTATTTTAAAGTTAGGGATTTCTTTACTCTTTAGAGGTAAGTTTAACGGTTAGTGTCTAGGGTATAATTTAGAATCTGATTTAAAAGATCTTTTTGTATTAAATATCTACTTACCTTAGTATTTATATAAGCTTAAGTAGTTATAATAGAGTTTTTGCTTATACTTATATAAAGATATATATAAGTATAACTATAAAGAACATAGTATTAACTAAAACTAGCTTATAGTAAGCTTTCTACTTATTTATTACTTAGAGGCTTAATAATTCTATTTTAATATAAAAAAAGATATTTCTTTTAGGCTTTTTGTTTTTTAAGTAATAAGAAGTTATAAATAGAATAAGCTAAAAATAAAACATATTTATTTATATATTTTAGTATTTACTAGTAAAATTCTTAATAGTTAGATCTAAGTAAAAGTTTACTAAGTCTAGAGAAGTTATAACTTTATTTAAAGTATTTAAACTACTTAACTATTTTATTATTAAATCTTTTATATAAAACAAGTTAGCTACTATAAAACCTAAGTCTTATATATATAAGTAGGTTTTTAAATTAAAAGTACTATTCTCTTTAAATATTTATATTTATATAATTATCCTTAAAATTTATACTTATTTTTAGTATATATTAATATGTAAGCTATACTAATTAAGAATTCTATATTAGTTTATTAGAATTAGGTTTTTAATATTAATTAAAAGAAATTTTCTTAAGAGTATCTTTTATGTTACCTAATTCTTTTTTTAGTTAGTCTTTTATAGTATTAGTATAATCTAGTTTTTAATAGTTAAGAAAACTTCTTTTTAGTTATTTTAGTACTATTTAATTTTATATCTAAAATAATTTAGATTTTCTAATAGTTTTTCTTACTATAAAAGTTAACTTTTAACTAAATATAGTTAACTTTAATAGTATTTCTGTTTTAACTAAATATTTCTAGCTACTATATATTATATTATATCTTTAACCCTTTTAACAAAAAGTTAAATATTAAAGCTAATATACTTAATAAGTATTTCTATTTAGTTATAATAAACTAGTAATAAGATTTAGGTTTATTGTTGAATGGATTCTCTCTTCCTGAGAGAACCCGTTTGTACGATCGTACTCGGGTTAAAGTTAGGGTGAACCAAAGATATATTTTCCGTGATTATCTTCCTAACTACAAGACTTGGCTTTCGTACACGAGATATATGATCTCGTACGTCCCTGAGTCAGTTCGGCATGAATATACTTTTGATCCCCTCAATGGATAACCGAGGGCCGAATATCCAGTCTGTGCCCTCTGCCATGATGTGTGTCCCTGAGTCGTGCGTGTCGTACAACCAGCTGGTGCTGTTATTCCAACATTTATTTTATTTTATACTAATAAAAAATACTTATTTTTTAGTTCTTTAATAGCTTTAGCTAACTATTTAACTTAGGCTATAAAATAATAAATATTTATATAATCTTTAATATCCTTTAAGGTATAATAAAGTTTTTTAAGTTTTTATTTCACTATTTTCTATAGAATCTTAAATTATTTTATAAGTAAGTTTACTTATAGATCTAATCTATTATCTAGGTCTTATAATTCTTTCTAGTTATTTTTATCTAAATCTCTAGTATATTATTTATTAACTACTCTTTTTAAATAAACATATAAGTTTAAAGGCATAGCTTTTATATAAGTAGTAGATATATAAGTATATCTATAAAATAAATCAATAAATTAATAAACGTTAATCTATACTAACGTATATATATAGTAGGCTACGTATCATAGTAAGCTATGCACGTTTACTGCCTTTCTACCTCTTAAACCTTTACACCTACTTTCCTCTACGTACAAACATAACTTCTTCTTCTAAAGAAAGCCGTGTTATTTTTACCCTTTAAGCTATCTAAAAAGACCTAAAAATGTCTATATAAAGAGCTACCTTTACCTTTAAGGTTCCTAAATTAACCCTTTATATATAATATACTAGTATACTCCTATAAGCTAAGACGTAACTAAAATCAATAAAGATAACTATAACTAAAAAGAAGGTAATTCTTAAACAAGTTATTAACCTAATTAATTAAGGGTTCCCTTTATAATAAGAAGACGTATAAGAAATAGCTAACTAACTCTTAAATGTGTGTAACGGGACGTATATAGAACCCTGATAAGCAGAGAACTTCGTATAATGTGTCCCTTAATTAAAAATGCGATTTCGACGTTAAATTGACTATTAAAAGGCTTTAACTAAGGATCTTATAATTATATAAGGCTAGTTTATATTTATATAAAAGATAATTATAAAATATAAAATACTTAATAATAATATCTATAATTTTAATAAGACTAGGTTCTTAATAAGAATACTATTATATATAAAGGTTATTATAATATCTAACTATAAAAGAATACTTTATATAAAGTAGCCTAGTAATTAAGAATAGGTTTCTGTTATTTAGGGTGTGTATATAGATAGCTAGGTAATACCTTTGTATGTTATTGTAAAGAGTAAATATTACCTTTTCTCTTATTATATTAATAGCTAATTCTTAGCTATATAGCGTATTTATTTAAGTAAAAATAGATAAATAATAAATAATATTAGCTTAAATTAGTTAAGGTACTTTAATTAGTATATAAAGTCTTATATAAAGGTTTCTTATTACCTTTTAATCCTTAATAGTCATAATAGCTATAAATTAATTAACTTTAATAAATACTATAAAGAATAAAGTATTATTACTTTTTATATACTTCTTTACTTATTATATAAGCTTTAGCCTCTTAATGTTAAATGCTTTAGCCTATTAAAATACTTATATAATAAGGAAATTAAGAAGATAATATAAATATAGATTTTATATATTACTAAGAATAACTTTTTTTTTTGCTTTTAAAGTAATATTCTTTACTTTAATAAATAAAAATAATATATAAGCTAGTTTTAAATAAGTAAGCCTTATACCTTTTAACCTTAAAGTAGTTATTTCTTAATTAGATTTTAAGCCAAAGACGCTAATACCCTTAACCTTATAGCTAAGCAGCTAAGGCTCTTAGGACGTAAAGACACTAACTATAGTACTAGAGGGTATATAAAGTGCTTCTTCCCTTAAAAAGAAGATCTAAGCATATTAAAGTAACTTATTAACACTAATATATAAAGTAATTAACTTCTAGGCTAGAAGTATTAGTAAGTTAACTTATAAGTTTACTATTATCAAGGCTAAAAACTATAAGCTTTATATAAGGATAGAGGTACTAAGTAAATGCTAAAGGACAAAAAAGACCTAACTATATCTTAGAAGGTCACTTAATACTATTAAAGTAAAGGTACTATAAGTAAAAAAAGGTAATATTAATACTAGAGGAGAGAATAACCCTTAGAAGGAGAGTCGTATAAAAGGTACTAAACTATAGTGTAATAATATAGTAATTACAGAAAGCCTAGACATAATGTATAAACCTGTGTAGTAGTTTAGGATAGTAATAAAAAAGAAGGTGATAAGCAGTTTTAATTGATTTTATATATTATAGTTAAATTAACTTATATAAAAGATAGAAAGGCAGTAGACGTGCACAGCTTACTATAATACATAGCTTACTATATATATACGTTATTTTTATTCTTTCTAAATAATTATTTTTTATTATTCTTAAAAGATTTTAATAAGTTAAATTATTTAATATCTTTTACTTTAAATTAAAAGCTTAATTAATATTTATATATTTTAGAATTAACTAGCTCTTTTAGTCTATTTAGTCTAGATAAGTAATTAAGGTTTTTATCTAGTTAATTTAATAAGTTTTTACCTTAGTTTTTACTATTGTTTCCCTAAAAGAATTAAAAAACCTTTTTTCTTTATCTATAATATAGTTACTTTTTATATAAAAGTTACTAGTATATAGACCTTTTTTATTCTATTACCTCTAGTAAGCTATTATTAAAGAGATTTATCTTAAAGTAAAGATTATAGCCTTTTATTAGTTTTTTTTATAAAAAAATAGATTTCTTAGTTTTACTTTTCTTTAAAGTAAACTTTACTAATAAGGTTTATAAAAGTAAAGTTAACTTATTTAATAATAATAAAATTATATAAGAGAATAAGGTTTTTATTTTAAAGTTTCTATCTATTAATTTCTTGTAAAAAATACTTTTTTAAAGAATATTAATAAAAGATTCTTAATATATTAAAAGTAAAAACTAGTATAACTTATTAAAAAATAAAAATAAAGCTAAAGTTATTTCTATAGTTAACAAATATTATAGTAGATTTTATAAATATATTTATATTTTGTTTAAGTATTTAGATTTAGTTATAAGCTAAGTCTAAATAGTTTTCTTAAATCTTTAAAAATAAGTTATTTAAGTTAATAAATATACTATAGTAAGAATAACAAAAGGTTATTTATAATAGTCACAAGGAATAGTAGAGAAGAATAAGGTAAACAGAAAAGGTATATATATATATTAACCGTTCAGGTATCATTATACTTTTTTTTCCTTAAAAACTATCTAAGTAAAGAGAATATCTCTTAGTTATATAAAAAGTCCTTTAGATACTAGAAAGAGGCAGGGTTTCGCGTTTTTGTTTTTCCTTTTATCAGCCTACAGACACAATCACAGGCCTGATCAGACGTGACTAAGCAGGACCCTTCCAAATACAAAAGAGGACTCTAGTCAGATACTATCACAGAAAAAAGGCATCAACATCGCATAATAAAGCAGAGAAATAAGCTTAACATCTTTAGACAAGCACTTAAACAAACACAGACGAATTCATCACTTTGATATCTAAACAAGACGTATAATAAGTAACTATTATTTTGTTTCTTTAGGCCTGACTAGACCTCCAAGGTCTAAGAGGGCATCCTCCTCCTCAAGAGATCACAACACACACATACATACCACTTAGCAACAAGGGCAAATCCAAACAAACTACAAGACGTAAAGGATACACTTTTTCTAGTTTGCTCATAGCCCTAATCAGGCCAAAGAGGACCTAGAAAAAGTAGTATCTCACGGTCTAGGCGTTATGGTAGTCACCTGGGGTAATCGGTCACTCCAGGTGCACTCATGACGATACTAGGACCTCGGTGTTTAGTGTGGTTTATGTATTAACTACCTACTTACTAGCTTCCCTTATCCCACGCAGTTTTAATACGTATAGTATTTAAGCGTATATCTAAGCGTATATCTAAGCGCTAAGAGGTACTTATATGTTTCTTATATATATATATATATGCCTATATATACCTATAGATAGGCATAAGCGCTAGTATATATAATACTTAGAAGTATATACGTTTATATACAGTAGACTGCATTAGTTTATAGTAGTTTGTATTAGTATAGTTATATATAGTAATATATACTTTTATAGGTTATTTTTCAAGAAGAATCTAAAAAAAATAACTATATATTTATAGGACTTTTAGTTATAGAGTTATAAAGAGATTTATATATAAGAATTATAAGAATTTTACTTCTTAATTCTTAGTGCTATTAATAAAAAAGATATAAATACTAAGCTTATAGTAATTATTAAGTAATTTAAAAGAGTATATATCTAGTTAGTAAAAATATTTATTTATATACCTTTAAATAATATAAATATATAGTTATTAGTTAAGCTATTTAATATAAATTTATTAATAATAGAATTTAGTTTAAAGTTAATAGTAATAATAATAAGATAAATATATTTAGTTATTTATAATTTAATAATAATAAGTATTTTATTTAATTTAGTATAAGTACTAGAACTAATAAAATATAAGAAAAAGCTTAAACCTTTATCTTATTATCTTTTTTTTATTTACTAAAACTTTTATAAAAACTTAAACCTCTATTTTTTTATATAGTTATTATAAAGTATTAAAAGAAGCTTAAACCTTTAACGTATATATATAGTAAGCGGGCTAACATAGTAAGTAGGCTACATTTCCTTTTTTCTACTCTCTTTACTTTTATACTAACTTTCTTTTATATATAATAATAAGTTCTTTTTTAAATAAAACTATATAATCCTTATACTTTAAGCTATAAAAAAAGACTTAAAGCTTTCTATACAAAAAGTAGCTTTAATTTATAATATTTTATGAATAATACTTTAGTATTAATACGTTAAACGACTATTATGATAAGAAATGTAATTAAAATTAATAAAGATAACTAAGCTAAAAGAAATAGTAATTTTTAAATAAGTTATTAACTTAATTGATTAAGGATTTTTATTGTGATTTAATGATATATAAGATATAGTTGATTGTCTTTTTGATGAATGTAATGTAATATGTATTAGACCCTAATAAGTAAAGAACTTTGTATAACGTTAACTATAACTAAAGACGTGTTTTTAATATAGAATTAACTATTAGAGAGTATTAGCTAAGGATCTTGTAATTATATAGGCCTAATTCACTTTTATATAAAATATAATTATAAAGTATAGAATTTATTATAATAATATTTATAACTTTAATAAGATAAGCTTTTTAATAGGAATGTTATTATATATAAAGGTTATTATAACCTTTGATTGCTATAAAAGGCCTTATATAAAGTAGCCTAGTAATTATAAATAGGTTTCTGTTATTTAGGGTATATATATAGATAACTAGGTGTTGCCTTTGTATATTATTATAAAGGGTAAATATTACCTCTTTTTTTAGTATACTAATAGCTAATTTTTACTCTAATAGTATATTTATTTTAGTGAAAATAGATAAACTATAAATAAGATTAGCCTAGATTAGTTATAGTATTTTAAAAAGTATATAAAGTCTTATATAAAGGGTATTAAGTAGCTTTTAATCTTTAATAGCTATAATAGCTATAAGTCTACTAAGTTTAATAATTACTATAAAGAATATAGTATTATTGCTTTTTATATACTTCCTTATTTATTATATAAGCTTTAGCCTCTTAATATTAGCTATTTTAGTCTATTAAAAGCGTTATATAATAAAGAAATTAAAAAAATAATATAAATATAAATTATATATATTACTAAAAATAAATTTTCTTTTGCCTTTAAAGTAACTTTTTTTATTTTAATAAGTACAAATAATATATAAGCTAATTTTAAATAAGCTAGCCTTATACCTTTTAACCTAAAACTAGTTATTTTTTACTTAGATTTTAAGCTAAAAATATTAATATTATTTAACTTATACTTAAGTAACTAAGGCTCTTAAGACCTAAAGATATTAATTATAGTATATAATGTTATATAAAGCTTTATATTACTTAAAAAAAGAAATTTATAGTTATTAATATAGTTTATGTTGAATGGATTCTCTCTTCCTGAGAGAACCCGTTTGTACGATCGTACTCGGGTTAAAGTTAGGGTGAACCAAAGATGTATTTTCCGTGATTATCTTCCTAACTACAAGACTTGGCTTTCGTACACGAGATATATGATCTCGTACGTCCCTGAGTCAGTTCGGCATGAATATACTTTTGATCCCCTCAATGGATAACCGAGGGCCGAATATCCAGTCTGTGCCCTCTGCCATGATGTGTGTCCCTGAGTCGTGCGTGTCGTACAACCAGCTGGTGCTGTTATTCCAACACTCACAACTTTTTCTTTTGTGACTGCACGACTCCCTGCGGTGTCCAATCAGGTTGCGCTGATTGTGACATCAATAACCTCATCGTACAACCCTGTGGGTTAGGCCATTTGCGTTGTACGATAAATCACCAATATCAAAACTCCAGGCAACTGTCCATTTCCTTCTTGCCTGGTTGAGCAGGCAAGTCACGTGTTGGTGAAGTTCCTTCCTTCCTCGTTGACTTCACTTCTGCTCCTGCTGTTGACGTACCTTCCTTCCTTCGTACGGCAACCTTAGCTATTTAAAACCCTTCTCACTTGTTTTTCTTTTTCTCTTTTTCTTTTCTTCTTCACCCTTCGCACGCGTCGCTTTCCCATACAATCGATCAACGACGATCTTCCCCTTCTTCCTCAATCAACTCCAACAACAACTACTTGTACGTAGGATTTCCTCTCGTACGTTTCCTCTTACTGATTCATCAATAGCACCTCGCACGATCAATCCATCATGTCTCTCGCTGCCCCCGGTGGTTCGATCTTCGGCAACATCGGTATGCATACCGATGCGTCCGGTGGTCGTTGGCTTCGTCTTCCGACTGGCAACGCCAACAATCGCGCTCTTCTGTTGGCTCTGGCCATCAATGTACGTTACTTTTGTCCTTACCTTGTCTTCGTACGTTAACCTTGACTGCAGGATGAGGAGCGTCTCATCATCAACATGCCGTCGCGCGATATCGAGATCCGCGTCACTAGCAACACTTCTGTCCAGCAGTTTGTTGCCAGCATCATCCGCCGCCAGGGCTACTTCCTTGCGGTCTTGGTTCAGTCTCGTGGTCGTGCGGCCATTGCCTGTGGCAATAAATGCGCGACTACTGACTCCCCGCGCTTCCGCCAGTGCACCCGCATTCCCACCTTTCAGGGTGGCGCCTGCGCCGAGTGCGTCTAGCAGTCGCACGGCGCTCGCTGCACCCACCGCGGTCGAGATGTTGATTCGTCCGACAACCCGGGCGATGATGATGATGATGATAACGGCGGCCCCAGCAACTACAAGGCTCCCAACGTCACTAATGCTCGTGAGCCTCGTACGCCTGGCAGCAAGCTTGGCAAGAACGTCGGCAAGGGCGGTCGCTTCCTTGGCACTTCTGCCAGCCCCATGGTTATCGACAAGGAGTAATCGCACAACTTCTCTTCCCTGAAATCTCGTACGACAATCAGATGGATCGCACGATATGGTAATTCGGGAAGGTTGTGGATATGGTGGAGGTACGATCCGACATTGAGATCGGCATTGGTAGTGGTCAGGTATATCAGATACCTTCTTGAGGTTACACTTCGTTTTCAGATAGTTGGTAACGTACGGCGGTGAGGTCGTACGAATTAATTGTCAAGTGTTTTCTCCTAATCTTTCAACGTACGCCTCGATTCGAATCCTTAATGTGTTTGTTGTAATCAATTGTCCAAGTGCTGAGTTTGGCGATTTCTTGGTGAAGGCGTCGGCAGGGTTATCTTTCCCATCAATCCATCTCACTTCTGATACCCTTGTACGACGAGTCTTGACTTCTCGTACGGCTTAGATGACAAGTTCTTGATCTCTCGTACCATCCGTGTCTTGTAGATACGGAGGTGGTCATGCTCTTTTGGATTGTACGGTACAAAGGTGAAGACTCCCTTTAGCTCAATAAGTCGTATGAACTCTGCCCTGAACGCACGATAGACCTTTTCCCATTGGAAGGTAGACCATTCGTTGAAATCTTCGTACAGTGATATTGTCAGGTTTTCCTTTGATTGCCTAAGATGAAGCATTTCCATGTTGATGTACGCAATGTACGTAGTCATCTCTTCTTCGGACGGTGCCTGTGTAATATCGACTGGATTTCCCCAGCGTCTAGGATTCACAGTCTTCTTCCACGTGTGCAGTGGGACTTCGCTCCTTGCACTTATTTCTTCGTACGTTGGCAGGTATCCATCAATGTTGTCATATTGGCTTTGACGATTGTCTTCTGGATCCTCTTGGGAAGCCATGTTGTGTTCGGTAGTCGTTTCGTATCGTACGACGTCAAAATTGGTTTGTTTGGTGCCGTGGCGCACACTTTGTACTCTACGTACAGTACAATAAAGATTCTCGTCCGGTTCAGCTTAGCAGGCGACAACGGGAATCTGTCTTGTACGATAGTAAAGCAAAAGTCGTCTTTATCCTATCTACCCGGTTCAGCTTAGCAGGCGACAATAGGTAGGATTAAGGCTTCTTAGCACAAGAGACTTTCTAGCGTGACCCCTTAGGTATCCCTGAGGATTTCTCGCCTCGCACGAAGTGCAAGACTACCCGGTAGCCCGGCCGTAAAGCCTAAGTCTTGTCTCTTCACTCTTGCTAATCTGTGATTGCACAAAGCAATCGCACGGATTGCCAAGCAACCACTGATCAGTGTTGAATGGATTCTCTCTTCCTGAGAGAACCCGTTTGTACGATCGTACTCGGGTTAAAGTTAGGGTGAACCAAAGATGTATTTTCCGTGATTATCTTCCTAACTACAAGACTTGGCTTTCGTACACGAGATATATGATCTCGTACGTCCCTGAGTCAGTTCGGCATGAATATACTTTTGATCCCCTCAATGGATAACCGAGGGCCGAATATCCAGTCTGTGCCCTCTGCCATGATGTGTGTCCCTGAGTCGTGCGTGTCGTACAACCAGCTGGTGCTGTTATTCCAACAGTTTATTAATATACTTATACAAAATAGTTAACTTATAAGCTAAAAGTATTAGTAAATTAGTATATAAATTAGCTTTTATTAAAGCTAAGTGTTATAGGCTTTATGTAATAAATAAGATACTAAGTAAGTATTAGAGGGCTAAAAAAACCTAATTACGTTTTAAAGAGTTACTTAATGTAGCTAAAGTAGAGGTAATCTAGGTAGAGAAAAGGGTTATTAATGTTAAAGGTAAAAATATGTATTAAGAGGAGGCTTATATAGAGGGGAGTAAAATGTGTAAGTAATAATATAGTAATTATAAAAAGACTAGATATAATGTATAAATATATTAAGTAGTTTAAAAGACTTCTAAAAAAGAGGATAATAAGTAGTTTTATTTAATTTTATATAATACTACTTAATTAACTTATAAAAATTATTAAAGGGTAGGAAATGTAGTCTGCTTACTATGTTAGCCTACTTACTATGTATATATATTACTTTATTATTATTTTTTATTAGCCTAAATACTCTAAAAATAGCTATCTTTAGATAAAAAATAGTTATATTATTATTTATTATACTTTTATATTAATAAAATAATTATAAAGATTAATAATTCTTATTTTACTTAGTTAATTAGTAATTAGTAGTAAAATATTAAGGGGTTTTTGTCTAGAGCTATTTAAAGTGTAGGGAAATTACTAGGAATCTGGTAGGGATTTCTTAGTGGATTCCCTGTAGTTACAAAAGTAGGTCTTACTAGGAATTTATGGTAAATTCCTGGCGGATGTACTGCTACTGCGTGGGTAGACCCGTTGCCACAGCATGGTGGATCCACCGTGATTTCCTGGGGATTTCCTGAGGCTGTCTCTACCCGTGCAGGGAAACCTTTCTCTGTGGATTCACCGCCTTCGCTTGCGACCATTGTGTAATAAGCCTATTACTATAAATAAACCTCTTATGAGCTCTTTGCTGTTACCTAAGGCAACAACACCACTTAATAAGGCTGCCTAAGGTGCCTAGGGTATCTAGGATGCCTAGGATATAGAGGAATAAGTATCTACTTTATTTGCTGTTATATAGTCTATGCCTAGGAAGATAAGAGACCTTAATAGTTAACTAGACTTATTTAGTAAACTAAATTAAAGTATTACTATATAACGCTAACTCTTTAGAAAGGTTAAAAAAGGCTTCTAAGAGTAGTTCTTTTAGTTAACTACTACCTACTACTAGATATAACTTCTCTAGGCCTAAGTTAATAATATTACAGTAAGGAAAAGGAAGACTGTTAAAATTGACTTTAATACTAAGTTTACTAACATTAGTGATATACGGTAAGCCTAGATTGAGGCTAGTGATGCTGAAATTGACACAGATGAATCTAGCGTATCTGATTGCCCTAGTGAGGCAGAAAGCTGTATCATAGTTGCATCTGGGCCTCGGCGATAGTCAATTGAAAAGGGTGGTGTTGTTGCGATAGCTTCGCTTTGTGGGTGCCCACATGGGTGGGGTGCCCAGAAGTGGGTGACTTGACTTATTCAGAATTTGTTTTCCCGGCAAGCCAGAGCCAAGCTCGCCGTATCTCATTGATTTGGACTTCGAGGCATTGGGTATTTCGGCAGTCAGGCGCGGCCTGCTCCCCCGCTTCATAGAGCGTTTGCGACATGTTCAGGGTCTGAGTGACAGCCAGATTGAGGGAGTCTTCAATGCGTTCCGCGAGAGCCTGTCGCCAAACTCGGCGGCAAGCGACCAGTCGCACAATACTAGCAATGGTCAACCAAGCAGCCGAGAAGCACACATACAAGATGGACGTGATTCCTCCTACGCCTCGAATCCGTCAGCAACAGTACGTAATGCGTCATCAACATTTCCGCATCACCGCCTGCCCGAGAACACCGCCCAACCCATTGCAGCTGGTAGAACGCAAGACGCATCACCGACCACTACCACTCAATCAATTGTACAGCCTGGGCCCCAAATTCTGCCACAGTCGACGGAATTACCCCAGTGGCCTTTCAATAGCGGCCACACTTCCGGAATGTCATTCAACGGTACTCAAGCAAACACTTTTAACTCGACTCAGTTTGGAACAGCTAATCCGGAGACCACCCATGCCGGCATACCTCCGTACAATCCCACCAGCATTGGTTTCCATCTGCCAGTCGACAACCATGTCATGTTTGACTTTTCACAGCCCCGCGGACAGAATCATTTCAGAAGAAATGGTGGTTTCGGCGTGATGGGCAACGCTCCGCCCGCCTTTGGCGAGGTCTACAACATTGACCAAAACCTCGAGGCACCAGGTGTTCGACGTCAAGCCATGCCGAGCTTTGATCCTGTTTCCTATGTCAATAGCGAACCCCTTATCTACCATCTTGCCGGGGCGTACGGCAGTTTACGTGCTCCAAATTTGGGAAACTCCTACTTGACAATGTCCCAACCTCTGTCTACTCCACTCTACGCCCAGATGCCTATGGACCATGGCTTACACGGGGAACGTCCGCACGGTGGTCCCCAATACCCCGCGACGCAACTTGATCGGCATGCAGCGCGACCCTTGCAGCGCGGCCAGGGAGACTCTCCAAGTGGTCATCGCTCGCCTCATTCACAAGGTGATATTCCTTGAATAACCCTTTCACGTTGTGTCACTGTGCCTCGTCCATCTTGCAGAATGATGCATTGGGGTTTCGGCTTCCTTTTTGTCGTGGAAGCTAGGGCTTTGCTTAGATGGACATGGCCAGGGTGATAGTTGCTACGACATTTTCACGCTCCCGGGATTTGACTGTGAGATTCAGGGGTTATGTATTGGAACACAACGCAAGCGAGGAGTTAAGGGATGGCCAGGTGCACTATGGGAAGCGAAGTCTCGAGCATCATTAGAGCTTGTCGAGTTTTACGACATTCAGCCGAGTGTTCATGGAATACTGGCGTTGGGATAAGGGGCGGTCGGTAAAGATGTTTGATTGCCAACAAAGGCGTCGTTCACTACGTACATATATATGGAAGCATAGGTGGTGGATTCTAAAAGTTCTAATTCTAGAGTTTTGTTTTGAAGAGAGGAGGATGGGCTCTCCATCTTCCAGAGCACGTCACATACGTCCTACGTGTTGTCAACGCATGGTGCTGCTGATGCTTGCTGTTTCTTTATAGCGGCCGACTTTTGTCCTATAGATAGTCTCCCGAGTTTTAAATGCAATTTCAGAATTACCCTATGTTCGAGGCGGATTCTATGCTTTGCTGTCCGAAAAGTCTCTATCAATATGTTGTCACGTTAGTATGCCGCGGTTCAATTGCTGGCACCGCGGAGATCGCCTGGGTTCAGCGTCTGAGGTTGGGTTCTCGCTGATAGCCTTGAGGTTGTTAGCACTAAGACTCATTGGCAGCAACACTTCTCTTCTAAAATTACACATCGTACACCTCGCCACGTGTAAGTAGACATGGTACTTTCCAGTAAACTTTTTAAACTCGATTCCGCCGGAACTCGCATCCGGGTTGACGGTTAAGATTTCAGAGCATTCATTTCTGTTCACCAGTCTTGAAAGACCATCGGGCTCCAATGTCTTGAGCGATCCAGAGAGCAAAGTGCGAGCGATTTTGGTTGATTGCGAGGGCGTCATGTGCAGTTCGCCATTGTGTGCCGCCAGAGCCTTGTATCGGCGCTGACGGCTGGACAGTCTACAAAAGCACTCGTAAACTTGACTTGTTAAAATCTGATGAAACCACAAAGACTAGTGTACTTGTTTTTCATAACTTTATGAGAGCATTCTAGAGCTATTGTTAGATTATGACTACTAATACATCATACTAAAGTCCACATTGATCTTACTGAGACTGATGTTCTTAAATTATAATTTTGTTCGGTGCATTTAATAGGACCAAACCGCAAAAGGCATTTTGACGTGAGGGGATTCTCAAATCCGGCACTTGAGGCCTAGATCGGGCGCCGGAGGGGGTTTCCCTAACCGTTCAAGGGATATGCTTTAGATGAACACAGTCTGCCATTTCTCTCCCTCTCTCTTGCCCCAGCCCGTCGCCTATCCTACCGGACTACCTCTTGAGTGAGTAGAGGATCGCGTGTCAGGTTAGAACTCTATTGTGCTATACTAAGCTGCAAGTTCTTCTAAGCGAAACAATGTAGAGCACTCATGATTGAGGGATATCACTATTGCGCCCGTCCCATATCGTGCTCCAAATCCTCGTCCCGGCAACGTTACGTTGTGCTCGTTCAACATCCCCCTCCATCCGAGGCGAAAGCCAGCCGTCCGTCCGTCCATCTGTTGAATTGACCCTCGAATCGACTTGCCTCAGTCCAGTTTCGGACGTCTCGTCGACAGGCCGCCCCGTGAGCGAAACGAAGTCGCGATCAAGTGCCGGAAGTGGGGGCTGCCTGGGTTGTCCGCGTGCACCCTCCGCTATGGAAGCTCGTTGGGGGCTGCCCGGCTGAGTGACAGTGAGGGCCGTGGTACCAACTGTTTGCGTCTTCCGTGTCACCGTGTTCCACCAACTTGAAAGGCCCTCCCTAGGTGTGCTGCCGAATCGGCCTGTTCGCGGGACGTTGAAATCCATAGCGCGTTTTCGGGAGGATTGTCGGCGTTTAAAAAGGACATTGGCGGACGGGAGGCAGGCGCAGACCAGACCGATGGTCAATTCGATGCATCTTACAACTCTGTCAGCATGCACGTTATACGGAGGAGGATCGAGAACGTACGCGGTCAGGTCAATGCTCACAAAGCTAACCGTTAGATCTGGTGAATCTACAAACCTGATCGCCGTCACGAGTCGAAATACCGTAGCCGCCGTCGCTCCACCGCCCGCACCGAGCATCAGCATGATTTTGAGCTTCTTCTTCGGCGACATAGTTAATGACCAGGTCATAAAGATCGGGAGCAGCAGGATGACTAGATCCACAAAGACGGCGATCGATGTATCGACAATAAAGACCTTGCGTTGGTTGATGCACCGCGGTGCCACAGAGGGGATCCAGTAATCCTCGATGGGCACGCAGATGGTGGTCTTGATAGTCTGGACGGGGGTGTACATGAACAGAAGCACCCAGATGAAGATATGGATGCTCTTGGCGATACGTTCATTGACGGCGAAGACGTGGGCAATAAGGAGAAGGAGGGTGACTTTGGTGAAATACGCCGCTGGAATGTAGACGATGGAGCTGGCGTAAAGCCACTTTAGTTTCGGTCAGTGAGTGTCGGTGCATACAATCTGGATTGATGGCATACCTTGAGTACCTGGGAGTAGTCCTCAACTGTGACTTCCCATGCGTGATAGCCGAGGCCATAATGTGCCACTGGATTGGGTGAGCGACGATGAAGAGCATAGACAAGGGCAGGTCCAGACATACTGGCGAAAAGAGTCCCCGAGTACAATACAATCATTACCTGTCGCCGTGAGTAACCACTCTATGCTTCATCAGATGATAGACTCATACCCATGCTGTCAGACATGTATCTTGATGCCAGGTTAGCCATGCTTTGACCGTGTACGAAAATGCGCCCATACGTACAATCTGCCACGAGGACGCGGCGGTTAATGAATAACTTAACGTAACATCGGAGGAAGAAAGATACAGTAGAGAGGACGTTGCATACTATCAGCACGGCGACGTTGAGCGTCCAGTTGATATCCCGCGGGTTGTCGAAGTTTGGCGTTTCGCCTGGCGGCGGTGGGAGGAAGCCGATCCGTCCTTGGGGGTCATTGTTGGATGCCGCCATGTTCCCCAGCCCTTGACAGAAGGAAATCAACCGCGTCCAAAGAGCTAAAGCTCATCCAGCCTCATTACTGTTCGGACTCTGTGAGAACTGGCCGTTTGTCGAACAAAAAGCCCAGATTGAAGGATATGAGGGACGCGCACGGTGAGACAAGATATGGAGACTGTCCCCGTTGCCGGCGAAGCTGGCAGGTCCACACGCACATATGAACTCAGACGATTGGGAGCCATTGAGGGGCGAGATGTCTGGAACGCAAACAACACGACTCGTTTCCTTTGACACTTGTGAGATCGGCTTCCGGGGACGCTAGTCTAGGTCATGCCAGATGTTTTCGTCGGGGAGTGTTTGACATCTCCACCTCGCCGCCACTAATGTGTGCCACAACAGTACGGGAAGAGCCTGTCAAATATGTCAAAAGTTCTGTTGATATTCCCTTTAACCAATCAAAGGCCCTAGGTTTCTCGATAGGGGATTGCACCCCGAACTCGGTTGGTGCCTAGTGCAGCTTAAAGCAGCCACTAGCTTAACCACTAGCCTGCATCTCCGGGAGCCCACTCTTAGTCTCTAGGTATGTCTCGTCAATCACGGTAATTAGAGACCAATGATTGCAGCGTTTATTGTTTCGGCAAAGAAAGACAACGGAATGTGCTTCTGCCAACTATCGCCATCCTCTTAATCCTTATACCTTTCTACATATCCTTCCATACTTGTCAGCCTCCGGAGTGCATGCTCCTGGAGTAATAGTCCACCTACCATTGTCACGGTTCTCGGCGGCACTTAGGTCTGTTGCCCTCTCAGCCAATGGAGTCTCGACGAAGCCGGGAGTAGGCAGTAGGCGTCCTTCCAGCCCTACTTATGGCAATTTCAAACCTGCCCAGAGTGTTGCAGTGTTTCCGGGCCTCATGTGGGAAACTGGTCCATCCATCCTGCCTTTAAGCAGATGCGGAAGTGCAAATAAGCTACACTCTACCGATTTTCTCTTTACGTATCCAGTTAATAACACGAGAGTTAGTTACCGCATCCACGCTTGTTCGTCGTTTGGCCCCATCTCCTCACGATCCCCGCTTCGACGGCTGGAATACAACGGTGCACATGCTGTATAAAAATAAAACCTTGAGAGCAATACCTATATACCCACTTAGAAACCTAGCAGTCATATCTGCATGCCGTATTGGGACAGTAATCTCGAGTGCAAGTAAACTTGCACAGGTCCTTTAAAGCCGTGTCTTAGCCCGTCATGACGCACCCAGCTGGCTTCAACTCTGCGGTGAATGCGGGAATCCCATACTTTTGACATACGCACGATCTTGCTGGACAAAACCCGTGGTTGCAGGCGAAGCCCAAAGAAACCATCCGACTTGGACGGATCCTTGGTTCCGCTGTTACACGTACCGGCGGAGCTTGAGGCCGGCGCAGAAGCGGTGCCGGCTGATGACGGCTTTGTGGGGTTAACGGAGCTGCCGGGGCTGCTGGGGCTGGAGCTGGAGCTGGAGCTAGAGCCAGATGCCCCGGCCGGCCTGGCGACGCAATACCGATAGCCCGCTTGAGGATGCACGAAGTTGGGTCATTATCGTCGAGTTGAAGAGATGGGTTCCATGACAGAAAGGTGTCGATGTCAACTGTTCCTCGTAGATTAGCGACTTGCAATAAGAACATGATACACGGTAGAAGGGGATATTAAAATGCAAATGGGTGTCGCCAGCTACTTGACGTCTTCTTAGTTTGCACTTACGGTCACAGAAACTGGCTATTACGAAATATGTGTTAAAGCTATCGGAAGTCCTTCTTGTGGTGGGACTCTCCATGTAGGAGTCGTAAGCTAAACAGTTCTCCAGGGTGTCTACGGCAAGTGGCAGCGATCCAGTTGAGGTGGAGGTAGGAGCAGGTGTCTCCGTCGATGATACCATGGATACTAAAGTGATAGATGAGATTCTGCTTCTTGGGGGTACCCAAACAGGCCAATCCATGATGCCAGTGTAGATGGGGTAGGAGCCGAAGCAGCTTGATGGTGCGCCCTTGCCGAAGCATGGGTCGGGGCTTCCGGGTGTCAGTATACATTTGATGTGTCTTTCTTGAATTTGGCAAACAAAGAGGACCAAACTGCATGTACTTACGGTGCAGTCGATGTCGGGCTAGGTGTAGCCGAGCTGAGCTGGGCGTTCTCTCCGAGAGGGCTTCAAGTGATTAATTTTCAACTCTCAGCAAAAAATTGGAGCTGTCCAGCATACCTGATACATATCATGGAGCTTGCCAGCTTACACAAGTTCTTGCATTTATCGTCGAGAGTAGGATTCCATTTGATAAGGTCCTCCTGATTAAACTTATCATCGTATTCGGCGGCGATGCTAGAACACGAGTTTCCGCGCTTTGCCTTGTATGTATTACACTGAGGCGGGATACACAGCTTAGTACCCGCCTCGGGAAAACTGGTGCAATAGGCAGGCAAGTTGTTTGCATACATCAGCCAAAAGTTTGACACTCGTTGAGAAATAACAACTGACTCGCAGGTGTCCTTAGGCTAAACCGTATATGTTGAGACGCAGCTTATTTCAGTTCTAGATGACGCCGATGCTACGGGGTTGGATGTAGTATTGATAGATTGATAGTGTACGGTGGGGGCGATGATACAGGATAAGATGTGACGCCGCACCTGGTAAAGACATGTTAGCGCTTTATACTAGGATTATCAAGTAGAGAGGAATATGGTCACTCACGATTTCGTCAACGAAGCGAAGGATTCCTTGAAATCGTCGTCCCAGCCGAATGGAGAGTTTAACTGAGCTTGCTGGCTCAGAAGGTTACAGTCTGAGCAAAGCTTTTCAGACGTTGGATCTTCCTTGCTGTTATACTCGTACACCAAGGGGGCACAGTATGCCTGTGACTTCCTGTACACAAAGTCAGCGGGAGCGTGTTTGGCCACTCAGGATATGTGGTACGAACGGATCTTTGATGCAAGTGTAATTGTAAGCGAACAGTAAGGTATCGGTGATGAAGGTTGAGGGGTAGTATTGGCCGCCTTGAAGGATCCAATCGCTGGAGCAGTATCTTTCTTGTGATACCTTGAGATCCTCTGAGTCATTGACACAATCGTCGGTGCAGATAATGGCAAGTTCAGAGTCGGAATAAAACAGCTCGCCGCTGGCGACAGAGTAAATCATTGAGTCGCAAGAAATAGACTCATCAATCGTATCACTACCATTGCAATTACTCGAAGTAAAAGAACTTGAAGGACAAGGATATTTTTTCTGTTGCTGTACCTGCATGCTGGCGATAGACCAGGGAGATTCTATCGCTGTGCCTTCACCACCGGCATGTCCAGCAAAGATCTGCCTGAGCACTGGACTGAATTACAAAGTTGACAAGACCTCAAACAGGGTCATTAGTAAATTACTGAAAAGGCCAAAGATCCAGACACAAGACTTACCAGTGAATTTGTGACCATGTCGTTCACGAAAGGCGAAAGGATCATGTTTGTCGATTGAATTCGTGGTACACGACCCCCAATTGTAGGAAACAGAATGGGAGTGGGTTTAGCTTTAGGGACATGGGCATTATTTCATTTGCTCATTGTTTCCTCACCCGAATTCATTCTCAATCCTCGTTCACTTACAAGTTCTCGCGCAGTTGCCGCCGCTGCCTAGTCAGTGAGGAGCGAGGGACTTGTGAAAAGCGATAGCTAAAACGGGCGACCCATTCAGGGTTGGGGCAGATGCGGCCCCATGAGCTTGATATGGTAACGTTCACACAGGAACAACCAGCAAGCGTATAAAAGCAAACTCACCATGTGTTCCTAGCCAGCCATGGTTACATGAATTGGACCAACAGACGCGAAAAGTTAAATCTATCCTGTTGGATGAGCCAACAGAAACTAGGGATCTTGGGTGAAACTCGAGATAGTTGATGCGTTATTAATCAAACTCAAGCCGAGTATCCGGCCGACCTTGCCGTTAACAGTCGCCAAGCAAAACGTTACCGGCTGCAGCCGTCTAAGATAACCTGATTACGATGCTCACCTTAGGCCCAATATCCACTTGGGCTCTACTCTCCTGGTATAATTCGTTAATTCGACTTTTGATCCACGTCTGCATCGGGGCTGATCTTCCCGGCTGATCCCTCACTTGGCAATCTCTTGATTGGCGAAAAGAACCCTGCGGGTGATGTTGGTTCAGCCTTCGGCGCTGATCCGGAGTTCTATAAGTCAGGATACCCACTTTCGGATCACCCCCACATCCGGATCGCACAAAAACGAAGCTATCGCAACATAACCACCCTTTTTAATTAACTATCGCCTAGGCCCAGATGCAACTATGATACAGCTTTCTGCTTCACTAGGGCAATCAGATGCGCTGGATTCATCTGTGCCACTTTCAGCTTCGCCAGCCTTGATCTGGGCTTGCCATATATTACTAATATTAGTAAACTTAGTATTAGGGTCAATTTTAATAGTCTTCCTCTTCTTTACTATAGTATTATTGACTTAGGCCTATAAAAGCTATAGTTAGTGCTAGGTAGTAGCTAGCTAGAAGGACTACTCTTAGAAGCCTTTTTTGACCTTTCTGAATAGTTAGCGTTATATAGCAATACTTTGATCTATTTTATTAAATAAGTCTAGTTAACTATTAAGATCCCTTATTTTCTTAGGCATAGACCACGTAATAGCAGATATAGTAGATACTTATCCCTCTATACCCTAGGTATCCTAGGCATTTTAGATACCTTGGATACCTTAAGTAGCTTTATTAAGTAGTATTATTAGTACTTTTACCTTAAGCAACAATAAGGAGCTTAAAAGAGGTTTAGATATATTAATAGGCTATAATCTTATACTTATCTAGCTATTTAAAATATTCTTTTTTATTAGCTTAGATAAGTATATCTACTAGTAATAGGATATAAAGTACTTTTTACCTATTATAGTTAAATTATTTTATTAGTTAAGGTTAAGTTAAAGCTTTTTGTGATAGGTTAACTTAACTAAGCTGAAGACTAATAGATCTAGTAGCTGGAAGATATAGGAGGTATATGGTAATAAGAATAATAGATAGACGTTATTAATATAATATTACTATATAAATTCTGTTGTTATATGGCTCCTATACCTATCCAAAACTAGTAGTCTAGCCTAATCAGGCTAGGAGGGGGTAGTCTGTAGTAAGAAGACCTTTAGTAGCCACTTAACAGCAGTCTTATTAGTTGTTTATCTATTCTCTGTTGCTATAAACTCTTATCTATTATAGGGGCCAAGATCTAAAGGAAACCACTGCTACTAGACTGTCTTGCCCTTATATATCACAAGAGGATATAATGCTAGGCCTTCAGCTGAGATGCACTCGATAATAGATACCTAGGCTTGTGATCCAGGCTGCTTTTTCTGCATAGACTTAGTCTCTGCCCTGCCTAGCACTAGCCCGTTTACTCCTTAACCCTTAAGGATACTAGTCTTATCCATGTTATATCTGTTGGCTGGTTAGACGGCTGATATGGCTGGGATCGCGAGATATCTGAACCAGTCCCTGATAACCTCAGTAGATGCCCTATTAACACGTCTAGAATCAATAGATCGACTTCTCTGGACCTTGATAGATGGGTTTCTTTGTATAAAGGCATTTACCTATCTCTTCCCTAGAGGCTAGGTATCTCCCATCGCATTCAGGATACGCTGAGCAAATTCTCTGACTTGCTGATGTGTTGGCGCAAGCCCAAGATCAGCCTGGATCTGCACCCAGCTGGCCAGCTTAGCTTCCTGACTAACAGAGAGTCTCTGGAAGTCAGAAAAAGCTGCTGCCCTAGACTGCGCGCCAGTTAGACGGCGTTGAAGGGTGGTGTATGGGATCCCATAGGTCTGGGCTGCTTTGCGCACGCTGATACCGCTGGCAACAGCTTCCTGCGCCTGGATAACTTCATGCTCTGTATACTGGGTCATAAGGTCAAAAAAAAGATAAGGTGAAAAAAGGAGCTTATTTGGATGATAGTTGTAAAAGTTGCGATAGTTATAAATAGGAGGCTGGGAGCAGAGATGCGGCATTTTGTGTGATCCGGATGTGGGGGTGATCCGAAAGTGGGTATCCTGACTTACCTTAACCTTGTTCCAACTGTTTGAGTTGAAAGAAATGTCCAAAGAGATGTGATATTCTCGAAATGGCCTTCCCAAAATCGGTATCGCGCCGACATCTCTCTTGCCAAACAAGCCGTGCTTCCGGTGTTCGGTTAATTATTGGCTCGAACAAGCGGTCTTGCCTGACCTCTCTCAGGGTTTAGGCAGTTAATTTGGAGAGCTGTGACCGAGCTATGAAGAACCCAGCAAAAATTAGGGGTCCAGGGTCCTCGAGATGTATTCGACTTTCAACGAGATATAAAGTCACACCAATGCATTCTAGTGTTGAAGGAGCAGCACCTGCAGAAGTTGATATTGCCCATCCTCCCACTTGTTTCTTGGGAGTTGAGAAATTTCCTCGAAAGCGTCAGGCCAATCTCCAACCAAAAAGGCCATTAAGGTCACTTTGCACATTTTATGTGTCTCGCTCAGGATATGGACTTGCCGTGCTCAGGGCAAGGCTGTATCCGCTCATTTTATGGTCATTTGGGTCTGTTTGAATTTTTGTTAATTACACTCTAACAGAGGACAGGTTGGCAACGCCAATAATTATACGGTTGCAGATTGGCAACATGAAATTGGTCTAGCGCAAAATGCTCATATCGATGCCTTTGCGCTCAACACAGCGCATGGCGGCAAGACTGTTGGCCCATCTCTGAAATCAGCATTCCAAGCTGCCGGCGATACTGGCTTCCAATTGTTCTTTTCTTTCGACTACACGGGTGGCGACCAAGCCTGGTCCAAAGAGGAGGTCATCGACCGTTGCTCTCAGTATTGCGGCAACGGTGCCTACTACCGTCACAATGGCAAACCATTTATCTCCACATTCGGAGGCCCGGGAAATGCCGAAGACGGGCATGATATCAAGTCGCCTACTGGTTGCTTCTTTATGCCAGACTAGTCTTCATCCGGTGCGAAGCCTGCTTTGCAGCTTGCTGATGGCATCGCCGATGGTCTTTTCAATTGGGCAGCCTGGCTATGGGGGAACCAGGACATGGATATTTACATCGACGCCTCATACTTCAAGTACCTAGAAGAGGTTGGGGCAAAGCCCTAGATGATACTCACAGCCCCATGGTTCTACACCACCTCCCTGGTTATAATAAGAACTGGATGTGGCGTGGTGATGATCTATGGTATGACCGCTGGGTAGAGATTATTTACAACCAGCCTGAGTATGCAATTACCCTGTTGATATACTTATATGGGACAACATTTCTGACTGACTACAGGTTTGTCGAGATTATTCCATGGAATGACTTCAGAGAATCCCATTACATTGGGCCACTTGTTAGTATAGTCAGGAATCCTTTCACATTGGGAAGCCCCCTTACAACTATGCCACAGATATGCCTCATGACGGTTAGCGTGCATCGCTTCCCTTTCTCATCGACACTTATAGAACCGGTTCAGCAACGGTCACTCAGGAAAGACTAGTAGCGTAGTACTGTCTATCCCCAGCAGCTGCTTGCCTCGATGGGGGTGCTGTAGGCAACACGGCCAGTCAATTCCAACTCGAGTTCCCCCATGTTCAAGTCATGCAAGTTAAAATCTTCAACTCTGCCCTTCTTACCTCCATTGCCGATGTTGCTGTCACAATTGGCCCAGTCACCAAGACCCTGACAGTGGCATTGGTGTCTACCATAGCAGTGTAACCTTCGAGGCAGTCGGTGAGGTCATCATCACTCTATCTAGAGGCTCACAACAGCTTACCCAGATCAACGGAACCACGATCGAGTTGTCATGCCCTGATGGTATCACCAATTGGAATGCGTGGGTCGGCTCTCAGATGGCTCCTGACAGCGTTTCTGCTACATCAACACTCAACATTTCTGAGCAGAAACGCACTGAGGGTATGGGGCAAAAGACTTTGCCAGGCTCTGTAAAAATGCCTGTAGGTATGGTTACCGCCCGGTCCCATCATGTGTTTGTAAAGCCATGGGCAAGCCTGTACCAACAACAACAACTGCTACCGGAAGGATAGGTTATCCCCTTCCAGGAGAAGACGCCTCTCACTCGTTTATGTGCAAGTACAACTGTCTTCTTGGATGCTGCCCATCAGACGCCTGCGGCTACGACCAGGTACCATATGCTATTACTATCGTGTCTGCCTTCTTGCCCCCGGCTTGTACGGGCGGCAAGGCCAAGGAAAATTCCCTCCTGAACGACCTCTGCAGTTGGATTTGCAAGTATGGCTTCTGCCCCATCCGAGTTTGTACCTGCACGCAGCAGGGTGCCCTTGAAGAGCCGCCGGCTCAAATCTATGGTCATCATGGAGGTCCGGCATCCGGCTTGATGGATGAGGGGCTTTGCGATTCTGCCTGCAGTCGCGGAGACATTTTCCCTGCTGAAGTATGCGTCGACCGGTCTCCCGGCGCAATCCCCAGCAAGGGTGTGGTGCCAAAGAGCTCTACTGGAGACGCTGCGACCTCAGCGAGTGATAACGGCCAAGACTGTGTGATGACAGACTGCCTGGACGATAAACAGATCAACTTCTGGGATGAAAGCTTCGGTATTGCACCCAACGACGGTGGCCCATTCATAGATAATTGCGGCAGTGGTAAGAACAAACATGTAAGTCGGCACAGCCCAGTATACTGGTGTATTAGGACCGTAACTGCGATTCATCAGCTAACACATCCCTGTTAGATCTTTTGCACCATAAACGCCATGCCCAACACATGCCAATGGAAAGGCGGCGAGACGGGTTGTTCTTGCCATGGCCAGTGTCATGCGACTGAAGTCACACTGTTTCACACATCACATGGCTCCAGGAACTGCTATATACCCGGCATGCAAGCCTTCTGTTGCGTGTCGGACACCTGTGCAAGTGTTGTCGATTCTTGTTCCTTTTTTGAAGGCGAATTCAGTCCCAGTGACAAGAAGTATAACGGCTACAGAAACGTTTATAAGTGCGGTAAGTTGACCAACTTTGATGGTTCTACTTCAACAACCCTGACGAAACAACCTACAGAATACGGGCTGTTAGAGACATACTGCGACTTGGAGAAACAATATCTTTGCTGTGCTACTGAATTTGACAAGTGCTACTGGGTTGGCAAGGGTACATGTGACGACAATGAGTGCGCATCGTAAGCAGATTATTTGCGTGTCATATCTTCGCAAAACGAACAGCGCTGATAAGTCTTCAGCTACGAGGTTGAGCTCGCATTGGACTATTACGGTGACACAAAGTCGCATTATGCCGCCAGGTTTAACGGAAGAAAGAAGGTCTTATGCTGTACGCCTTTCAGCAAGCTCAACCCCTTCATTGGCATTTCCTTGGACAAGCTTTTCCCAACTCTCCCGCCACTCACTGGTGTTCCCGACTATGACCTGCAGCATCTCGAGTTTAAGGGCGACAGCCCCGAAAGCTTTGGATTTGTGATCATTGACGGGCCTCCAGACGTCGTCACGAGTCTGACGAAGCGGGATGGGTCTCACATTGACTTCGTGGACTGCGAGCCGAGCAAGAGATACGACTTCACGAGGCACACAGTCCGTTATCTTTGCTTGGACAATTCCGATGCATCTAACTGCAACAAAATTCATTGAGGTGGTGCTCCTGGGACTATTGTCAAGTTGCCCGAGGAACGCGGCTTCGCGGCGTATGATGTCGTGAGCGAGGTGCGGGAGTCGAACAAGTCGTTTGTTCCCTTTGAGCTCCGCAAACGAGCACCTGAGAGTTCTGTTGTTTATGGAATGGATTTCACCTACGACTTCTCTTTACTAAGCGCGCACCCGAGCCGGTCTACATCTGTATCGACTATAGCCATATTCACGACTATTGGTCACAGGTAGTTGCAGCAGACCCTGTCTCCAAGCGAAGTGAGCTTGGTGACTTATCCAAACGCTTCTGGTCGACTAAAAGTGACATTTGGAATGAGAGCAAGTACACAGGTCACCTGCGATCTAGTTTCAATGCGGTGGCCTACCAGTGATAGAACTGAGAACACTTCGAGCAGGAAAGTTTCCTGCTTCTTGCCAAGTTTTATTTGATAAGAATGAATTCGATCAGCTTCTTTACCAGGAAGACACGTCTAACCAGTGCAACGGTAATGTTTTTCTCACAGCCAACCTTGAAGGTTCAATCACCAGCGCACTGAGATGGGGGTTTACCATTGTCGGAACCATCTCGCCGTCGCTTAAGTTTGATGAGGCGTACGGATTTTTTGATGCCGACATTTACATGTCTGGAACGCTCTCCTTCGATGGACGCGCGAACTGGGGATTCTGGGTTGACTTGAGAGCCAGCAGCTTTTCGACAAGGACATCAGCGATTTTGCTTGGCCCCACCCAGAGTAAGTTGATTTCACGCACTTGCGAGAGATACAGTCTTCTAGACGGTCTCCGATACCACCAAAAAAAACAATCGAAATTCTAACAATATCTAATCCAGTATTGTGGAGTTCAAACCGAACATGAAAGTTGATACATCCCTGAGAGGAGCGTCGAACGTTAACGGGTACGCGAAACAATCATGATTCCCTGCCCTTAACGCTGCACCGTGAACAAATTGATGATGCTCATGGCAGCTTTGTTCAGGGAATTTGATCTGAAGTTCAGAACAGGCTCCAGTGGAGGTGTGCTGACACACGTTCCGTCATCGATCGATTCTTTCACTGGTGATGTTGTCAACAAGTCGCCCAACGGTACATTCAGTGGAGCCGTTTCGGGGGATAAGACAGAAAAAACAGACTCCTCCGGCACATTGTTTGGAAGAAAGACTTGCAGCTTAGATTGCCCTCAGTTCATGCTAATCAGTCGCAGTAAGCATGTTTCTCCGTACTTGAATGGATGTATCGATCTTCGGTCTGGGCACATCCAGCAAAGCAGGCAACGCCGAGGTAAGCTATACTCAGTCATTGTATTGTTTTAATTAAGGGATCCGATCTTGAAAATACAGTTCTCGTTGTTATTCCACATGAAATCGATATAAGACGTGGTTCCTCAGCAGAAATTGAGGTGGTTGATGAGTAAGTGCCAACTTTTGAGTGACCATACCAAGCCTATTTAAGGCGATACCCCCGAGTTTTCATGCGGTTCCAGAATGCTTCCTAACCGGGCATCATTGCCTTCTAGAGACCAACAAGTCATTTCGGAAGCCTACTCCAGCGGCATATCATCAAGTTGGGAAGACGACACTTCGGCAGACGTGGTGGTCGTCCATGGCACACCACATATCGTCTACAGCGGCGTCGGTGGTGACCCTCCTGACCTAGGACAACCTAGGCTTCCAGGCGATGCTCTGTTCAACAGGAACTATATGTCCTGCGCAAAGGCGATAGTTGTTACCTGCCTGAACTCAACATCTCTATTAGGGCTTTCCCCTTCTGATTATTTCATCGAACTCGACACTGGGGAAGACATCGAGGAACGTAGCCTACTCGGGGCTCGAGCCGGGAGCTCGCGATCGTACAACGTCCGCACCCCCAGTGGTCGAACAATCGTTATTCGTTTACTCCCATATCCCAATGGCGGGAATGGCGCAACATTGCTCGGCGTGAACCCAAACGCTGGGCGTTATAATTTGGAGGATCCTGAGGACAGTGAAAATGTTGATAACACAGCCAACGGAGACCTTGCCGCCACATATATCCCGGAGCATTCCGTAGAACTTGGTTGGATGCTGGAGCTGTTGGTATTATTTTATAGCAGGTGTCGCTTGAACCCACGATGTCAGAACACTCTGGTAAAGGGCCTTTAGTAGTTCGCGATCCGTTCGCTAGAAGCTAATACACATTTGGTATAGGTCAGAGCAAGCCATTGTACCTGAATATATCATTGATAGTGGCTTCTTCATATTGCTCTGGGGTCAGTAGGACGCGAGCGGACCTCATCGTAAGTTTGAACATTATGCCAACATACTGAGCTGAGAACTAACGCTCTCTGCCGGACCGGCCCGCGCCTGCCCATTTTGCCAGCCCCTGCTCACTATTGTTGCTAGCACCTGCCTCAAGGTGGTGCACTAACATGGGTTTTCTGACTTTCGACATGGATGGCACTGTACTTCAACACCTTCCAGCCACCCCCAACACAAAAGAAACATCATCGCACGTCGTCACTTCCGGCTTTCCAACCTCTCCGGCTTCATTCATCTTGTCCCGATCATGGCGTTGTCACCCGAGACTAGAGCACTCTACGCCAGAGCCATTGAAAATCCGGCTGAACTCAGTGCTGCCGAACAGAACCGCGTTTTCGGGCGGTTGCCACCGGAGGAGGAAGATGTGCTTTGTCTAGCCCGAGTCGGCATTAATCGGCAAGCTGTTATATCTAAGACGGCCACGGAGCCGCATAGTGTTTCTCACGCTGAGTGTGACATCGTGTTAACTGGCGCTCACCACGATATTGGATCGTTCTGCCCTAAGTGCCCAGTTGGACGCCTATTCTTCGCTGTCTGCGGAGGAACAACAGCTTCAATCCAAAGCTTACGACAGGGTTCGCTGTGCAACAAATTGGTACAATACTGAGGCTCCCGTAATCCGCAATGCCTCTGCACGTTTGAGGGCGATCAGTGAGCAGCACCGGGCCGAGATGAAGCTAAGGAGGAAGCGAAAGAGGGAGCGGAAAGCCGAGGGCCTTCGGGCTGCTAGGGAGTTGCCGCGGCCGAAATGAATTCAGGATTTCCTAGACGCGCAGCTCCCGCGTTGGGGCTTCGTGTGTTTCCGCACGGGGTACGCAACAACCGACAGTGACCAGGCGGCGCCCGCCGCCGATGACACAGCCTGCGACCAACTTCGGTGGACGTTCGACAATATTGCCCAGATCGTGCTGACTCTTGTGTGGAAGCACGACGGCCATATGCTTTATGATACCTGCGAGAACGTCTTCGTCTCGGATTTGAGTCTGCAGGGGGCGTATACTAAAGACCTTCGCGCCCGGTTCCGCACAATGAGGGATAAAAACGAGATCCCGGAAGGAGTCCACCGGGACTGCTTCTTAGTTACCGATACCCAAACCCCGACATGCGATTACATTGCACAAAAAAAGGAGTATCGAGGCGGAGATGAGTGGGTGCCTTATGTCAATGCCTTCGATTCCGACTTTGATGAGACTACCGAACCGCCAGAGGGCGGCTTTGCCGGTCAAATCAGCGTCCCCTTGCCCAAGGTCTTCGATTAGCTTCACTACACCCTATTCACCAACAGCGAGACCTGCAGGAGAGACACCGACAGACGACAAAGGAAACGTGGCGGGCTATCAGAACGGCCTATGTTACTTACCCGGGATACACAGGCGAAAGGATTCTTTCATCAAGGCAGGGGTGTACGAGCCCTAGAAACAACCTTGTTCAAACTCCCTTATCCTTGAGTGCGCTGCTCTGGGTCGGCATCCCTAAATAGGGCATCGTTCGCGGCCGTTACGGAAGGTGGTATGGTTAATTACCATGATCATGGATATAAGCAAGTTGGCATGCCAAGAGCCGGGGTTAAGTTGCCACGAGGCACCACGTCACATCTGCGTGGATAAGCGCGCATTCTATTGACTCGCATGTCTGTAATCTGCTACCTAAATGTAAGAGCAACAAGTTGCGGAAATTTGTCAAAACTTGCAGGAACGGGCCAAGGATTAGACACATGGATCGGAGCTACGGCTTGGATCTTCTCGTCGAGGGTGGCTGAAAGAAGAGAAGCAAGGCTGCCTGAAGCCTAATCCTTAGGGTCCATAACTGTTATCTGAAATTCCAAGAACAGTCCAAGCCGAGCTCCATAGCCCAACACCTGTCCATTAGGTTGAGCTGTGGGCTGTGAGGCAGATGAATTAGGCAATCACTTCGTGGCAGCTGGTGACCCCTGATTGCCTATGACCCACAAGAACTCCGCCATATGCAGTACCTAGGTATTAAGGGAGCAAATGGAGAAGCCGCTGGGGATATTGACTAGCCGCGATGTGAGCCTCTAGCTGGCCTGTCTTCACTTCGTCCTGCGTAAGGAAAGGGCCAACAGCAGCAACATGTCGAACCTGTCATCAACTGTTCTCGAATTATCCTTGCTATTAATCAATCTTGTAGCACCCCGAATACTCCCGCCATCTCGCCGTGAGTGGCTAGATGCACGTGACTTGAAAATTGACTTATTCGGGCCGCCAGATCTCAGTCCCGATCGTTCGCCAGTCATTTTAAGCGACTGCACCCACTCTAACCTGCAGGTTGTTGCATGTCACCTTTGCCTCGATATGATTCGTCCTAAACTTGAAGTCTACCCGCTTCGCCTTCGCGTCTACTTTATCAGGACGCCTCTTCAGTAGGTGAACGTTGCCCAAGTCCTCAGATGGAAATGACGAGGGATCTTGATGAAGTCTTGTGAGCTGATTGCAGAAGCGAAGCGAGAGAAGACGCAGTAGATGTTGGTGAGAATACAACAGCCGTGCTAGTGCTCGTTAGTCATGCTGGAGACGCTGAAGGAAGCAGAAAAACCAATTGAGATTAACGAAAGGTCTGATATTAGCGAGATTGCAGTAGATGACGAATTTTCCCCTTCGTTTGAGCTGCTCGCGCGCTGCTTTCCGACTGGATCGTTCCAAAAAGTCAGCCTTCAATAGATTACTCATCGGCGCCTGATATGATCCGAAGATCAGTCTGGCTACGGTGGTACATTAGTACAGACCCGCCAACTCGTGGCCTAAAGTTAGGCCGAGTCACTTACACGTCGGACAGCCAGCTCCTGGCCCGCCTAAAGCTGCTTACCAGCATTTAGTCTCTTACCTTAGCAGGTAATTGGAGCAGCAATCACTAATTAATTACTACAATTAAGCATAGTAGTTAATTGATATCAAGGAGTAGCTATGGGCAGCTAGCAGCACCCGTTAGTCGCCTATACCCGCCAGTCGCTGGCACCTGCCAGTCTCTAGCACCCACTAGTTGCCAGCAACTATGAGGAACCAATAGCAATAGTCAAAAGTTGAAGGTAGGAAAGTTTTCTAGATGAAATGAGAGTGGGTCTGTCCTATTGGTGCACCGTACTGGCACTTACTTACAGCCTCAAGCAACTAAATGCAGTGACAGTCCGGCCGGCCCGGTTTCCTTAACTTTCAGATGATAATACCGACGGCAAATGTCAGAACCGGGGGTTTTCAATATGGCTCTTGGCTCGCTAATATTGTCAATTACGGGCAGGTGAGTTGGGTCTGCATAGATCTAAATCTCGTTCCATCAAACTACTTATTTTACCAAAAAGCAAACGTATTAAGTTTGTAAAAGGTTTGATGCCACGGAACTCTGACCAAGAAGTACAAGTATTAATATCAAAGATAGTGGTTCATTTCTGCACGCTATGCTTGAATTATTATAAGCGAGCGACAACAGATGACTGAGGAACCTCATCCAGAGTCGATAAAAACTTTCCAAAGATCGTATATATATGTATATATATATTTGGAGGGCGACTCTTGGTGTGTCCTCGAGTAAGTACATTGACGTAGTAATGAACAAAGGTTTTGAGAGAAGCTGTGTTAGTTGTCTTGTGACTTCATCATGTTTCTTATTGACGGAACATGTGGAAAACTCATCTAAAAGATTAACAGTTTATAATTACGAGAAGATCTGAGACTTGCCGTGTTAGGATACCTTGAAATACTCACGTTTCTACATGACAATGAGTTTAGAATATCCGCCCAGTGGCCCCCCAAAAACCCCGAAATCCATTCCTCCCTTTAAAAAAGGGCAACTTCGAATTCTTAAATTGACAGACACGGACTTTTCCCCAAGGAATGGGTTTGAAGTAAAATTCCAGTCAACAGGGCGTTCGGCATCTAGTGTTTCATCCCAACATTCCATAACCAGACCCTAGGGGGAAGCGCGAGAATCATTAAAAGACTCATCCAATCCCTCTTTATCATCGCCTACTCTATTTTAGTTCAGTTCGAAACTACAAACTCATTGTGTGGACCTTGACATGTTCCAACCAGCACGTGCTCCAAAGGAGGGGCGCTGGCCTCACAGTCCTGCCCTCGGCTCCTTGCCAACTCCTGCCTCTCCGGTGTTCCACCGGCGTAGGCAACGGCGCATTTTTACTACGGTTTTTTTTATCAGTACCTGCTTTGTTTTAGGATTTCTTATCCATCAATCGGGAACTCCGTTCATTGGGCCGGCGCAGAAAGCGAAGTGGAACGGGGCTTCAACAGAGGTCGAATCCAGGTATGTTAAGCTACAAACGGTGATCCCCGATTCCGACCGCTATCAAAGGGCCTTAACCGACTTAGGAGACAGTGGTACTCCCGGAAACTCATCACCAGAAGATGCCGGTCAGCATCAGTTCAGTCTCCATTCGTCTAAATCAAGTAAGGTGATTGCGCCAGCCTTGCCCGTTCGGCCGTCCTTCGAACTACACTTCATGCGCATCCTTGATCTTTTACCCGATGAGATTCATCATCTAGAGCTCGTTCGCGAGGTTACCAGCACCGGCATGCCACGCATGCGTGAGATGGGCTTGCGCACCCGTGCATACCAAACATACTTCGCCGCCTGGGAAGCACTGCACCTCGATAGCGAGGATGACACCTCCATTCATAACGACATCCCACAGTACCTGTGGCAACACCACCCCAGCGGCCTCGGCGGATTGGGGCTTGCGCAGACGATTCGCTCGTATGAAGAATTTCGCACCTTCATGGTGGAGATGGCGGAGCTACTGTTTCCCTGGACGATGCCTTATTTTGGGGACCACATGAGCCTGCACGCACACATTAAGAATGGCGGACGAGGCATCGTGCTGACGGCCGGGTCCGGGCAAGCACCTTATCTATTGACAACTATCTACTCATTCCGGAAACTAGGCTGCACCCTTCCCATCGAGATCATGTACCTCGGCGACGATGATCTAGGTCAGGATTACATTGCCGAGTTGGAGAAGCTGGACGGCGTTGTGGCGCGGGATATGGCAGCTATGGTGCGCGACAAAGGGTGGAAGCTGAGAGGCTGGGCAGCCAAACCATTTGCAATTCTGCTATCGAGCTTTCGGGAAGCTATATTCATCGACGCCGACTCCTTGTTCTTTCGGGATCCGGAGCTGCTGTTTGAAGACGAGGACTACAAGCAAAAGGGTGCACTATTTTTCCGAGACAGACTATTCTTTCCGGAGAAGAAGGCGGTTTTCCTGCAATCCATTCTCCAGAAGCCGATTCCCAAGGCGGCAACCGATTCAAGGTTGTGGACGGGCGAGTCAGGACACCAGCAGGAGAGTGGGGTGATTGTAGTGGACAAGAGTAGACATTTCATTCCCATGCTGTTGGTGACTAGGATGAACGGCCCAGACAGGGACGGAGACAAGGATGAAGGCAAAATTGGTATCTATGAGCTGGTCTATGGTGAGGTTCCGAAACTACACCTTCTCCTAGGGACTTTCTCTAACTCCACTTTAGGCGACAAAGAGACCTTCTGGCTCAGTTGGTTGCTCGCAGGCGACGAAGACTATGCATTCCATCGGGGCGACGCTGCTATTATGGGCGTAGCCCGTGGGCCTGGAGACCCTCTCCCTGACGAGGTTATGAGTGAGTGCGATAAGTCCGACACCGAACTCAGCGACGAAGAATATGCCGCCGAGTGCGAAATGGCCGACCACGATGGCAAGCTGCAGGCCATGATCTGCGCCTCTCAGCTGTTGCATCTCGACGTCGAAGGAAAGCCCCTTTGGCTCAATGGCTGGTTGCTCCAAAACAAGTTCAAGGGCCGTGGCAGCGGCTTTGCCAAATTTGAGAGCTACCTCGTCGAGCCACACGACGCATCGTTGCGCTATCCGCGCAGCTGGAAGTTGTTCCAGGGGAACAGATTTTGTATGATGGGAGATGCGGACAAGAAGTTTGACTTCACTCTGGAGGAGATGACGGTGCTAGACATGTTTGTAGAAAGGGCAAAGGAGGTTGATAAGAGGTGGAGGTCCTAATCAAGTTAACAGAAAGTAACTAAAGAGCAATGAAACTGGTTAGGGTTCATTATAATACATTAGTACAAGTAGCAGTTATTCCTGTAGCAATAAGTATCAACTATGGTTCTCGGAGTTGACTCTGAAGTTTCCCCTGAACAATAAGGTGGATTATGTCTAATGTGGTAAGTGTGATGTTTGATTTGGTATGTGCTCCCTTCCTGAGTCACTAAGATTCTTGGAATCTTTCGGCTGCATTATCTTAATCCAACTCAACCAGAGCAAGTATAACAATGCGCTCGGATATTTAAGAGCTAATGGGTTTTGAGGGCGATCTAGAAATGCACGTCATCTAAGCTCAGGAACGCCCATCAGCGTACTCGTTTGCATAGATCCTAGGCATCGTTGGACATACGGAAACACTTAAATCATCAAGTGCACTGGGTACTGAGTACTGGGGTGGGAGGCGTCGACTTCTGACACTCCTAATGATTTATATGTGACGGATCCAAGATGTGAAGACATCTATATTGATGTTCACCTTATCGACATGAGCCGTGTTACGGACTCCGATCGCTCTACAGCATATGTAATAAGAATCTCAACGCTAATACCGCCCATCCAAGGTAGCTTTGCAACGTAAAAGGCACTGCCAGTGACGTATGACTTATTCCCGTATCCAACAGCCTGCAAAACCCCTCATTGTCTTCGTTGGTTCTTTCCATTTAGCATCCACAACATCCATGAGGTACTGAGAGCAGTGCTCAGTATGTCCGGGACTCGTGATAATGGAATCAATCGCGGCCCGCTCGTCGTAAAAAGCGTAGAATTGACGCCTCCACATGATAGCACAGTGGTTGATGTGGTCGCGAATGGAGGTCCAGTAAAAGTCCCTTTCCGACATTTCATCGACAGTCAGTCGTTGAGTCATGTTCATATCGGCGAAGGCGCCCCAGCTGCCATCCTCTTGGTATTCATCGACGGACTCTTTATCGAAGCATAGGGCTGGTACCCAGTGATTCAAAAGAATGTCATATTTGCAGCCATTGGCTCGCGCCTCTTGCGTTGTACTCCCACAGGATATCTTTTTCCTGCCGCTCGTCACATTGTGTCGTTCTCCGGCTACATGGGTCTCCGGCAGTCCCGATGACGCCGCGACTTGTGTTGAAGTCGTCGTTGTTGATGAAGGGTAAACCAAAAAGAATATCACAAGCCACAGCAGCGAAGTGCCGACGAGGACAAACACGTGAGAAAGGAAGGTATTGCGGCGACTGGCATGGCGCTTAGGAGAGGTCGGCTCTTCGGCTGTCGGGTCGTCCGAGTATTTCAGGAAGGGCTGATATTCGGGGGTTGAAGACATACTGGGTGCAGTGTTGCATGCAGATGTTGCAATGGTCAGATGGTGCAACGAAGACCAGAGTCCTAATTATTTACTGGAAAAACTCTCAAGTTTTATTCGGCAGGCTGAACCATCCGTGCACTTGCTGGTCTTGACGCTCTTCTCCATGATGGTTGTGCGCACGCTCGTCTGTTACAGGTTTTGTTTTAGATCATGGCTCTCTGCAGCACAGCTTCACCACCCGAATGTCTCTCACCCACCCTATCGTGTTTCATCCAAACATCTCTTCCTCTGGTCTGGCCTGATGTTTCGTTCAGGGGCAAAAGCCTATTGGGTACCTTAATTCTGGCTTCGGTATGCTATTTGCGATTGGATACTCATCAGTGCCCCGTCGAGATCAGAGCGATAATGAAAACCGCTTATCCCCAGTGTCGAAGGTGGTTTGTTTGTTCACCTTGTGGCCACCGCTGACGCTCGGGGATTGCGGTGGTATCTTCCAAATCTGAAGAAAGCAGGAGTCGAGCAATCCGGGCCTGAATTTCCCTTGTCACAGTTGGATCTGCAGTCTCCACACGTGTCCAAAATAACCTATCAGTCTTTTTTGGTTATTAATTATTACCATTGATCTAAGACAGCCTACTTGAGCCGCCAAAACACATTTCACCTAACCCTAAAGATACTTAACACAGATTGCGTCGCTGTTGATATCCATCACCTCCCTAATAGTAATATTCTCAGCGGTGCCCGCCATCCACATGATGTGGTCCAGAGTCGTAACATTCCCACCGTCCCCAAAGTATGGCGCAAATGCCGATTCAGGCAGAATCTTTGGCTGAGCATTTACCAGCAGAGTAGCAACAGCAACATTCCTGCCGCCCATATCTGTGAGACGAGAAGTGTTTTTACTCTGCCACTCCCACCAAAGACGGTCTAGGTTTGTGTGGTGCATGAAGAACAAGGGATCAGCAGGCGAAAGGGAAACGTCATCCATCTACAATTGATTGAATTTGTCAGGTTCATGTCAGTCTGCTTGTTGTTTGGGTGAAATAAACTTACGGTACCTCCGATGGCGTAATGCCCAGCTGTATGGGGCGATCCGCCAAGACAGTTGTTGAAGTCGTTGTATCCTTCGAGAGCATTGCAGGCGTTGACAATATCTTGAGAAACAAGTTCAAACTGGGCCTGTTTGAAGTCGAATGTGATACATTTCTCTTCACCCCTTTCGAGCTGGATATTCACGTTGTAACGTAGATTTGTGAAGGGGCCATCGGCAATGCATCCATTGTTATCCAGAAGACCCGTTCCGAAAGAGGTTGTTGGATCACTTCCCCAGATGCTAGCAGCTGTGAGAGGTGCAGTAGCCTGGTCCTCCTGCTCATTCCAGTAACTGAGATACAGTGAGATTTTTACTCCCGAAATATTGCCCATCGTATGTTGACAAGAGGGAGCTTTGCTTACGGGATGGGTCCATCGTAGCCACATTCTTTTCGTAGAAGGTTTTCATGAACAGTCATGAACCAACGATGCCACGGGAGAAAAGAACCCTAACGAAAGGAGTAAGATCTCACTTACAATATCTTCGTGTCGTGAAAAGGGTTCTTACAGTGGTATGGATAAATTGAACTTGGGCTATGTGAGCCACCTGAAGCTCATCCCAACGGGTTTTGGCACCGGCATAGTGAGTCTTCGACGGTGCTTGCGCTGGGTCCATCAGACAGAGGGTTGAGTTGATGTAATCGGCCTTTTCAGAGCTGCTCAACGCATTCCTATTGACAGGTCAGTCAGCTACCGGGATGTGGAACAGAGTGTTTAATTTGAGCTTCACCATGGCTTTCTCTGCGTCGGGTTAGTGCAGGCAGCTGAGACGGCCTGGATCACTCCCACAGAGACCGCTGCAGCGGTAATAAACTTGTTCAAGACATAAACCATTGTGAGAATGCCAGTGTTTCTGAGGCAGCAAACCGGGTGGCGGATGGTCCTTGGCAAAGAGCAAATTGAGAGAAACTGTGTCTGTAGAAAATAGATCGAACACAAGACACATGAGCGTCTCGTCTCATTTATAAGACTATAAGAAAACCCAAGCTGTTGTTGATTAGTTATAATGGTCTTCCCCAGCTCCCCTTTTCTTACTTTGACAATGATAGCATGGCTCCTTGTCGGTGCGATATCATCAAAACGTGAAAACGACTCCACAAACTAGAATTAAAAATGCCTCTGCACCTGTATACGTCTCTCTCCCTTGGTCGCTGCAGCTGCCACCGAAGTTCTCGTCTTGGAAGAGTCTGCGGCTTGTGACTCCGGAGCAATATCTAGTTATGGAGCCCTGGCCTCGGTCCAATGTTTCTGTCGAGAAGTTCTCCCTTCTGATAATGGAGCTAACAGCATATACCAAGTCCAATATTGCAACGTCGAAGTCATAGAGCGCTCTGGGTCTATCTACCCTTGGTCATTGAATCCACAGCCTTGCTCAGAGGGGTTTCTAGGCCGATGATGTCTTCGATTATGCAGATAAGCTCAGCGGCAATCCCGTCTCTGCATACAAGCTATACTGAGGGTGGGTCGGCATGGGTCAGTGTTCGATTACAAATTATGTACTCCCATGTTTTTCCAAGGAACACAGCGGAGTTGTGTGACCCATCGGCCCGTCACATCCATCGCCAAGAGGTTTTTGCCGAAAAACCGATCCTCATAGTGGAAACAAGTTGGACGAGTGAAAATTCTTCTATTTCCAGTGTCATAATCCCTATTCTTCGCGTTCCTGGATCCGTACACTCTTGAGTATTTCCCATTCTTACGGGATTTGTTAGTCCGGCAATTTAAGTTGGCCGGCCGGGCATTGTCCGAACTGCTCTCCCCTCGCGGAGGTAGATAGGCCCCGGAGTCACACCTGACTCACACCGGCCCCGTCCAACAGCTTCCCCGGACCCGCTAGTATGCTTTATTGCATTCGAGATTCATCTCGATTGACTTACTGCTAAATTCTGCTTAACGCCATGACAATGAACGGTTTCTATTGATAGTCACAGTGCGGCTAAGGCTGTCATACACAAGGTAACTGTTTTTTTGACCAGCTGTGGAACATCTTGTTGCAATTGGACAGGAATTTCTCATGAAGATAATAGTGGTATCTTTGTTTTGGTTGTTGTTGTATGGAGATGTTTAGCCTTAACGGCCATCCGCAAGGCAAAGTAGGTAGGAGGTGCCACCCATGATGTGGCTGGATGGACAGTCCACCTTGACTAGTATGGCCAAGGCTGGCCCCCGTATATCAATTATCACAATCCAGGGCACGCAGCTAGACGTAGGAGAACGAAGTGGGTAATTGTTTGAATCCGGAAAGGGGTGGCCGTAGGCTTGTGGCCTCTAGAAATAGTCCTCCGGTGAGCTATCACGTGGCTTGGCACCCGATAAGGCTGGGGCCATCAGCACAAAATCGCGAACCTCTTGGGAAATCTATCTTCTATTGCCTCACAATCGTCCTTATTCTAACAACAACTTGTCTGATTGGCTACAAAAAGTACCATACTGCACGGCCAGCGACTGATACTGCGTAGTTGCTAAACTAATCATAGAATATTTGATATAGTTTCGTGCTATACAATCACTAGCACGATCGGTGTCAAGCAAGCGACTTCGATCTCGTCAATGGTAGAAGCCATTTAGTCACATAAACATTAAGCAACTCAAGTCAGGGCACTAAATTCATTTTTCTTTCTTTTTTCCCCCTCATAAATGGGTTGACTGTCACGTAAAGCTGCAAACTCTTCAAGCACGCGATCATCATTTGCATTCATCGAGACGGAGAATCATAGTTAGTCCACCCTGGCCAAGCTATTTGCTCGCATCGACCTGACTATGGCTCACTGCTGGCGGGATTCAAAGACGGCAGCCCTACAAAATTCGGCCTTAGAGAAGGAAAGTACATTTCGGCGATGACCAACAATGAACGACAAGTCGGGATACTTTAGGACTCCTTTGCCTCTACACCTCGCTTTGGTATTATAAGCCCCCAGTCTATGGAAGAGTGACATGGCCTTCGCGTTCATCGGTCCCTGCCATGCTTTCCTAGTACAGCGTTCATGACATTCCAGGCATCTTCAACATTCTTGGGGATATCGACGTGGACAAGAAACCTTTTACCCATAGGTCCATAACCGTCTGGATCGTCTCTGAGGCGGGGTATTTCGCCCATAAGTAGATCCACAAACCTCTTCATGCTCCATAAACTTGGTGCATCAATGTTGCTGGCATGATTGTTGACGTAGGTGATTTGACTCAGAAAGTGCTCTTTCTTCGGGTTCTCTGGGAGATTCTCCACTCTCACTTTGGGAACGAATGTTGGCCAGCTTACCAGAAGAGGTAGGGCAACGCCTCCGGATTCGTATACTTTCTCAAAAGTTGCGACGGTTCGCCTGGACATTGTCGGGTCCTGAACAACAACTATTGATCGGGGCGATTCCACTCCACAAGCCTCTAGGACTTTGCGAGATTCCGAGGCATTACCACCGCAATTGGTGGAGCGATCCTCAACAACAACTAGCAACTTATTTGTGTCATCTTGGCGAATTGTTGCACCATCCGATCCTATATCTAGGGCTTGGACGCTGAACCAGCGCTCTGCAATCAGCTGCAGCACGCGGGATTCAGCTTTTCCCTGTACTTCATTGGCAATAGAGTTGTACAATGGATGTTTTGCGATTGCATCATATAAATAAGGCGTTGAATGCCCGATACCGCCGCATAAGACTAGCACAGTATTTCTGCCTTCTCTGACGTCATCACATTAGTTATAACTCTTGTTCATATGAGGACCACACCCACAGGTTGATTTTGTTGGTTGACACAGAATCTGTCCCAGAAATTGATGAAAATACTACATCAGCTAGGGACAGGACCGAAGATGCACAAAAGACGATAGCATCAGTTGGCTGGACCTTGGTGTTGGGGTTCGGAAAGGACCGGAATAACTGATTGAGCTCCTCGACACTATCGACCTGCTCGTAAGCTAGAAATGTTGACAGAACGTTCACTGCGTTTGCTGCTTCTTCCAGTGCCATTCTGAGTATCTGTGAGAGTGCTTTGCAGTATTGGTACGTCGAATTGAGTTCGACGCAATGGCAGTAGATGTGGATGTTCCGGGTAGTCGATGTGCAAGCGTAGCCGGCCTAAGAGATTGAGGCTGAGGTGGATCACGCTGCCCTGAGCCGAGAATTACACTAAGCTAAATTCGGTAACTCCGGCCCCAACCCTTGTCTTATTTTTAAATCCTGCCCAAAACCGGGCCGTCTTCCAGAATAAGAGTAGAATCAAGCATCTGCCGTGCTTCCAAATTGCCAAATGCCTGATCTATGTTCTGGTGGCTTGCTGGCATATGCTTACTAGCTGCGTCAGTCAGGATGAACTCCTCAGCGACCATTCGGAGTCCGCCCAGAAGACTTGCGTTGTTTTTCCTGCTTATTCCAGGTCATACTATTATCGAACGTAATTCTCAATGATGTCGCCTCGAGCGTAACAAAGCCCAACAAAGGCCAAGTCTGTTCTTCAACTCATCTCAATATTAAGCCCAATAACAGATGGATACATAAACTGATTTGTCAGAAATACTTAACGCAGAGAGTCCTAGCTTATTGCTGAGAGCCTGCTGTACGCAGTAGGGTTGTAAGGTTAAAAGTGGCTTGTATTGTCTGAGAGAATTCCAACGCAAGGCAGCTTAAAAAGTCAGAACTGCTGACAAAGCTGAGGAGGCCACATGGAAAGTAAAGTCGGAACATCCAGGCATAATCGACTTACTACACCACAAAGGGTATCGTAACACGCCTTCTCGTACTCACAAGTAGTGGCAAGAGAGGTTTGCTGGGTGATCAGAACTTTGGCGGTACAGTACGGGGCGTACACAAACACAATAACCTCGAAAGCAACGTAGGATGCCTAGCTCAGAGTCCAGGTAGGCTTGTCTAATTAGAATATAAGTCCCATTCAGAGGACTAGTAGGCTGCTAAGTGAGTTGACTGCTCCCAAAAGTCCTGTGTTATCACCATCAGGCTGTGAGTCGTCACGAAAGGCTCTGTGTAGTTTGGTTGAGAAATGCGTGGATTGTTAATTGATGAAGTTAAGCTCGCTTACCCACGCTCTTTCTAATGCATAGCCCTATTCAGGTCCTCTTATCCAACTACAAGGGTGAAAAGGTCAAAAGAAAATCAGCCATCAGAGTGTGGCCATGATCATCCCACCCCATTCCGATATAATATCAGATGAGACAGGTTGGGTTATACAATCGAGGCTTGACGCATCTACTCAGCATGCTGATGCCATTTAGCGGGCTCTCAGAAACCGGTGTTAGGCCTGGTAATGTTATTACCATTGTCCCTACATTCAGGGTGTGCTTTAGTGCAGTTATACGTATCGTCATATCCATAGGCGTATGTGCCATTGGATGGACCCCCGACGCCCAAGTCCTGCACCGTCTCGCATCAATCAACAGTGGTATTCTCTGATGTCCAATTCACCAACGGTATTGAAAGAGGCACCAAGTCTCCGCAGTGCCGGTAAGGATATGCCGGCGCATTCTGAGACATGTCGCAATGCCTCAACGTTGTCAAGCTTGGTGTAAGCGTAAATTTGGTGACGGCTTTCGTTAATGTTTTCTTCCGGATTCGGACATAGAAGAAAAATCAGCGAATATAAGAACTTGGTTAGGTCTTCCACAACAGAGCCAGTGACGTTTTAAGCTCGTTGAAACTAGCGTCCTTCCTTTTTGGCCAAAAACTAGAAAAGAGTTAAGTCAAATTCTTTGCTCCAGAGGGTCTAAAGATATAATATACGATTGGACCAGCAAGACAGCGTCAAAGGACCGTCTTGTTCTCTAAACAACCTGAAAGCCGGTGGGGTGTTGTGTCGATTTGCGAAACTTATGCTATTCATTGATAGAATCACATTGTCGTGACAGGCGATGATCTAGGTACATATGATTACTCGACCTTGTAAGTTGGGGCTGATCCGCTGACTAAAATGAAGTCGTATTCTCATGACAACATAATCAATTAACATTTCTCAAATTGGGGCTAGTGTAATACTATATCGGTGTTCAGATCGCACTCCGCGGCCATCGGAAGAGGGTCGGCGGATATATTACCTACTCAGCGTTTTCCCACCAGATTTTGAGAGGCTTGATAAGAAAAAATTTATCTAACGGCAATAACTTGACGTCTAGGAAACCCCCTACTTATGACTTGTTTTCAACAAATAGGGTATTCCGTTACTTTCCTTGACTATTCCATGGGCGACGTAGTTAGCAAGCATATCCTCCGAACGTTCCGCCCTCGTGGATAATGACAAGACGTCCGAGGTTCTGAGCGTCATGGATGTCCCCGCCTCAAAAGTCTGGGCAACAATCCTGCTTTCGTCTCCAAAGAACATTTGGTTTCCTGGCGTTACCCAGCCCGGTCTATGGACCGGTGTTGGCTCCGTCCGCACTTTGACAATTGACACGGTCCATGGGGGAGTGTAAGTAACAGATCAACAAACGCACGCCAGTCACAGTTTATTTCTGACGGTGTTCCTTACACAGAGGAAAGGTCTCATGAAGCCTTGAACTTGGCTGCCACCAATCAACCAAACAGGAAGAAGTAGAAAAACATGTTTTGCTGGTCAGGGCAACCAGAGTGCACGAAGCCAAACTTTAAACCCGGTTTAGCCAGGGTTCTGAGTAAGTTCACCACGGAGGTTTTAAGTAGCTCAAAAAAGGTCTAATTCGAATTGTGGTATCGAAGAATTATATGATAGTAAGCTATATATACATGACTTGACATGAGTGTGATTTGTGAACCCAGATAGTTAGGTTGCTTTTGGTGGTGATAACATTGGGAACACATTGTTTGCGGAGGGTGTGTGCTGGAATCGGGTTGGTTGAACCGTCGGCGGACTCAGAGTCATCGGCATATATAATATAGATGGGCACCAAAGATGGGTTTACTGCTGGTTGGGCATACCGACACTTTAGTCTCGGTGTCCGATCTTCTTGACTTTCTTGCCCCTCTTGCACGGACTCGCGTGAACAGGATCTGCGTTGGAACCCATGTTTAGCGACCCTCTTGTCCCACTTGGCATTGCTTGTTACAAGAGCCTGCAAATCAACTTCTCCAATTTTATAGGCCAACTATACACTAGGTCCAGGCTCAGGCCAGTGCCATTCTTACGTTCTAGTAACGGAAAGGAACTCATTATGAAAATATACTAATGAGTCTAGTTCGTACCTTGGCTGGTTTCCTTGAACTTCTTGATGCCTTCGTAGGCGTTCTCCAACAGGTTCATCTCGCCAGGATTGTTTTGGGTGTAGCGGGCGTTGTACTTCATGATGCTCTTGGTCTTCAGGTATGTTGCGATGTCGATGGGGATGGGGATTCCAACAACGTTCCACGCAATAGCCTCGGTGCAGGGAGGTGTGGTGAGAGAGCCAGAGTACCTTGGAGTCGGTTAGAAGAAGTATCACGGAAGAGCATCATTCTCTTTCGAGCTTACTGGTAGATAGTGTTCTTCGACAGGTGCTCGGAAAGACTGGTGAAGTCCAAAGGACCAGTTGCAGCGTGCGATCCGACTGCGGTGACCTGTTCAATGTTCGCAAAAACAGAGGCCAGAAGAGGGTTGGATGTCTCGGCGACCTCGATGGGGAATCCGACGACGGCGAGAGAGGAGCCTGTGTATTTGTTTAGTTTACTCGTTTGGCATTGCTATATTCTCGCAAATAACTCACCGTTGCCGACTTGAGCCTCCCAGACAAAGTGGACCTCCAGTGGGAAGTGTTCTCCGTTGATGCGATGCTCACTGGGAGTGTGGAAGTGGAATTGACGCAAGCTGTAAGTCTTGCCACCATTCTGCATGGTACCGTTGGCTCGAACCTCGAGGAACCCATTGAGATTCTCCAGCTGGGCGCCCTCGGGGTGCTGCTCCGGGCTGAAAGTAATGGTTGAACCCTGTACCTGTTTGGTGTTGGACTCCTGAACGTTGATGGGAGACTGGTTCTTGCCCAGGGCGCAGGCTTCGTTGCTGGCGCTGAGGGACAGCCAGTTCAAGGGACCGTTCAGGCCATCGAAGCCAAAAGTGCCGTCAGCCCTCTTGAAGAGCTGATCCTTCTTGAAAAGGCTGGTGCCATGATGGCAGAATGCCGCAGCGGCGGGAATGAGGGAGAGAATTGCCGCAGACTTCATTGTGGGAGCAAAGATTGGATCGTACGAGGAATCGTAGGAAGAAGGAAAAGAGTGACTGGTGCTTGATGGGTTGAGTGTGAGTGCCTCAATAAAACAGCATTACAAACGCGGCAGATCTGTAGGTAGATATACACCAGCACTGCGGAGTGGTAGATGGTCGTGAGGGGCGGGAAGCTATGACTTTGAGATGCGATATTAATTTCGTGGAGTCATGATAGGAGCTATCTTCGTTTAAAGCAACGTCTTGGCAGGTTTTCCTGGTCAAATTCGAAGAACACAAAGCCTGAATTGGGGACTCAACAGGCTTCCGCAGGTTTGCTTGGGGTATGGGAGAGCAGACCTCTTTGCGGCCACGCGCTTGGCAATGATCAATCGCGGACGCTGGTAGGGGGACCTTCAAGCAGGGATAAGAGTCAGGTGTAGGGATGGCTAACACATAACGAGAACGAAGGGACAGCACTTTGCATGTACAGGCAAGGCAAGGCCCGCCGGCGCTGACGAGAAGTCAAAAGATTGCCCGAAGCAGGTTGTCGCCAAAACAAAAATTTGGCGAGCGCTTGGCGGTAGGGCGTCATAATGCCTGTGGAGGTCGATTTCCTCCGCGTGAACACCACATTCCGCGCTGCAGAGCAGACGGAGGTCTTGGCGTCGACGAGAATCCACGGCCAAGACGAAGAGGAAAGAGGGAGACCCTCGCTCAGCGCTTTGGGAGACCAGCCAGTCGGCGCGACGCGGGCCTGTGTGTGGCTGACTCGCTGGGTGAGTAGCCACAATCTCGTCAATCCCAATCACTCTTGTCAAGAATAGCCGCTTCTCGCTGGGATGGCCTCATACTTTGTGTTGCTATATTCAAGTCGTCCGAACTCAAGGTCGCGGGCATGCGAATGCTGCACAGGGGCAGAGTTGGGGATGGGTGGTAGTAGCAAAGCAGAGACAGGAGGAGACGCCCGAGCACATGACATCCTGTGACAGGTAAAATTTGGACTGTCATGGTGCCGCGACGCAGACGCCAAGACCCAGGAACAGGGCTCTAGGTGTCATCCAGACTCCAGATGGCACTCTACCCAGTGCGGTGTGTGTCGAGAGGCTCAGCACAAGGTGAGGGCCAGCCGGGCAACGTAGACGCGGACAGACAGAGCGTTGCGTGGTTGATGCTGGTCAAGATAAAGTTTAGGGCCCAGCAGGGCTATGCATCAGACTGAAGATGGCTCGTTTGATTGGAGCTTGCGGAGCATCCTAGATGAACGAGTCCCTCGGTCATAGGGGCGCCAAGAAAAGTAGGTAGGTAGGGTCATCGGTGCCAGTGTGCATCTTTGGCACACAGCCACGTTGTCCTAAGCAGGGCTGCTCTACACTACCACACACCGCAGGAATCGGACCTATAATGCCTTCTCCGTTGATCCATGGCGCTGTACACTACTAGCCTAGGGGGCTGGCAGCCACAGGCAAACCCCGAAATAAGGTTACTTCTTTTCTCACGTGTGGTTGTGCTAATCAGCACAGAACCCATCATCTGCCCATGTCTCCTAATTTCCGCCCAGGCTTCCCTCGTCTTGTATGCTGCCAAGACTTTTGGACCTATTACACTGACAACAGATGATCCGACTTGGCGAAGATATAGCTGCGGCGTCTCCTCCATAACCCAAGAGTTTTCCAAGAGTTTTCAATAGACCCCAAGGCTCCCCAAGGCCTGGAGCTACGCCCAGCTTCCTCTTTCGGGCATGGTGGGACCGTTTTTCTGTGGCTTGGAGCGGGCGTACCGACACCTTGGGACAGGAATCGGCCGGCACATCTGAGCTTCGACATGGCTTGTTTCTCGGAGTCCAACCGCGAGCGCGTGGTCGGTTCAGTTGCTTGTCTCACTAAACAGTAAACGTTGCCCAGTGGCGCCGCGTTTGGCATTCTATCTTTGTCAGACGGTCTCTGCTGATGCTACGGCCCCAGACCACGCCGGGTGTAGGAAGGTTTGGGGCTTCAATACAATTTTCGATTACCCATCGCCCCGTCCTTACATCAATTGATTGTTTGTCTCCATCCTAAGACACTGAGACGCATCAAGGGCATCGCCGGCTGCGCGACTCGTCCCATCTTCCTTCATCCTATCGTCACTTGTCGCCCGAGACTCTTTTGGAGGCGGTGCGTTCGCTGTCTACCTGCCCACCTATGTGTCTCGCCCCCTAAGTTTAGAAGCGCACCATACAGGCGGCTTGACGAATTGCGTAGCCCATGTTGTCGTTTTCTCTTGGCATAATAATTTCAGGACTGCATAACGCGATGCAAAAACAGCGATCGCGCCATTGGCTGCCATTTAGCAATCCACCCCAGGATAAGTGCCCACCCCAAAGACAAAGACGAAAGTGCATCAGTTAGGTGATAAGAGGGGATGTGGGTGAAGCCCCTCGTCCATTAGAGTGTGGGACGGGCGGTATGGGTGGTTGACGGTGGGCCCGTAGAAGTCCAGAATTTTGAGTTGTTCCAGTATTTTTTTCTCCTTCTTCCATTCCCGTATTCTACGTACAAATCGACTTGAAGCTTGACAGACCTTTGCTCCTTGGTTGCAAAACTCCAGAAGCCGGAGCTATCGAACCAATACATCATCCAGATCCCTTTGAACCCTCTCTGAACATTCACCTACCACACCCGTCGGTAAATGTCAACCGAGACTTTAGGCGTATGTCAGCATACCTAAGCATCATCCGTTCTCCCCCACTTCCTTTCTTCAATCTTTGCACCCGCCATAATCCATGTCCCTCTACCTGTCTTCCTTGTCAGAAGCGCTACCAACGGAGTCTGATTCCGACCCGACCACGTTCCCCCGACCCCGTCCAACTGTCACCGCCTCACCCACATCCTCCATCTGGCGGGACCTCCCCGAGAGTGTATTTCGTCAACATGTCGTGGACCTCGAGAAACTGACCAATGCTGTGCCTGTCGATGCCCAAGCGTTCCCAATGCCATCCTCTTCACCTGATGCTCTAGTGGCCAATGCCGCTGCTGCTACCACCGATTCAGATGGGGAAGCGGGAGCACATCCTGCAGTGCACACCGGTGTAACTTCCGAAGCAACGGGAACACAAGACAGCTACCGAGATTTCGATGGCCATCACTTGCATTTCCATGCCCGCCAACTGACGCTGGCCGCAGAACAGCGTCTAGCGGACGACATCGCTTACCTGGTTGCTGTTGGCGAAGGGGCGCAGTCCGTCGCTGCTACAACCGTACAGGAAAGTCGGACAAGACACGGAGCGGGAGAACAGCCGCAGAATGCAGGGCTCAGGGTTACCATCGCCTCCGTCGACGCGATTCAGCCCGATTCGCAAGCCTTTCTCCGCTCCGTTTTCCAGCTCCTTTCTGCCGCGCCGCGCGCCAAGAAACTAGATGGTCTTCTTGACGTGGTTGTTCGGCATCACCAAACACGCCTCCTGAACCGCCTTCGCTCAGCCAAATGGAAGAAGCCCATCTACCTCTCCCGAACCCACAAAAAACCCTTGTACGCCGACTTTACCAACCTTGTCCATCGCGTCCAATTTCTGTACACCAAAAGGGAGATGGTCGTGCGGACCCAGCTCGAAGGGGAGCTCCTAGCTTTGGCGAATTTGCTGGAAGCGTTCGAGACGGAGACAAACGATCATGAGAAGCTTGTCGGGATAGTGCGGTCCAGCTACGACCTATGCACTTCACCCCTTGTCGCAGAATATCTCGAACGCTTGCAAGCCGGTAGGGCAACAACCCAAATCCAGGCCTGCCTCAAAACCTTGCGTCAGCTCGAAAAGATCGCAGCTTACTACCGTATCTGTCAAACTTTAACAGGGCTGTCCCACTCGCACGCCAAGACTTTTGACAGCGTAGAGCTCCTCTTCTTGCCTCCGTTCGAGGCTGTGCCTCTCACCTTGGCCTACCAACCGTGGGCAAGATCTACTCACGTGCATGCAGAAGTCATCTTGACCATTCACCACGACTTGGAAAAGCCTGATGGCCCCTGGCACAAACCAAGATGTCTTGGCGCTTCCAAGTACTTTTGCTATCTATGCTTCCTGTTCATCCGACATCACGGAACCTACTTTGCAGCCAATACGCATGGAGCTTGTTATGACCAATGGACCGTACCGGACCTCGCCGACTACCCTCAGTCAGTCGCCAACCATTACAGGGAGGTGTTGCGAGCGATGGACGCCGAGATCCTGACCCAAACGCGCGACGCAGTCTGGAGACCGGAGCCGATGACGAGTCGTGAGAATTTGATAGGCATGATAGAGGAATAAATCTGCTAACTGAAAGCTCGTTGTTGCAGAGGCGCAGAGGTCCGCCCCTATTGGTGGCTCCGGTGCTCACCGTGGCTGGGGCAACTCCAGTGATATTCCTGTTTACAGATTAAGCCACCACTCGCTCTTTCAGGTGTAGGTCATTTTGGACGGGTGCCGGTTGCTAAACAGTGCATGATTCAGATGTGATCACCCATTTGGCCGCGACCAGCTTTTGCTCCAAGCGCGGTGTTGGTTCAAGCATATCCCCTCGCATTCTAATTTGGCCGCCGGATATCCCTTTGTGGAGATCTACTATAGACACCAAGCCTGTCGCTGCACCTGCGCTTCCTTCTCCCCTCCAGATGATGTCCACTCCGCAAATTGTTCATTCAGTATGTCCCAATGTGTCGCTGCACTCGACTTTAAGTACCCCGCCACCTTGTGGTTACATACCTATCAGTACTGGTAAAGAAGATTTGTTCGGCTCAGCCTGCGCTTGTTGAGAATGTAGTACTGAACATTGGCCCAGATGCCACAAGCCACTGCAACCGTGGTGAGGCCTGTGATGACGGCCCAGCCTTGGCGGTACTTCGGGGCATCTTCTTCCCTGAACAGTTGTTTGCCGACAATGCCTGAACAGTTGGCAGCCATGATCAAGATTGCCATCGTAATGGAACGTTCGCCCGCCGACTTGGCATTCGCTGACACCCAGGCGCCATTAACCGGGTCTATAGAGTAGGGTCAGTCACATGATCGCCGCGTGCTTGTAAAGCAGAAATGAACTCACGCCATGGAAACGAAAACGCGGTCGAAAGGGTTAGCATGGCAAATCTCTTGTTTCGACTAGCATCGATTTCCAACATGTTGCCAAGCTGTGCATCGTAAGCTTCACATCCCATCAAAAACTTCGCACAAAAGTCAACTCACATTGAAGCCCCAAAAGATCAAGAGCCCCAGGAACACCCATGGGCCACGAATTCCCGTTTTGTCACTACCAGTTCAAGTCAGCTCTGTTCGGTTTTGGTCAATCATTCCTTGACAAAAACTAGCACTTACGCAGTGAACCCCCAAAGCAACCCGATAGGTATCAATAGCCACGAGCCGATGGAGACCATGGCATTCGACTGCAGTCTCTCGAAACCCATTGAGGTAACGAGTGACGGAGCATAAGAGCTCAACGTAGACGACGGCGCAAGAGCGCAAATGGTGAAAATGACATGTGGAAGGAGTCTCCAGTTTGTCAGCTAGTAATCGGTCAGTATCTAAACGATGAGCAATCGAAGAACCCTCACGTACAGCTGATCTAAGCTCAGGCCAGCTCACCGAGCGCTTGGCATGTGCTTTGGAGGGGTCGTCGATCAGAACTCTTTTGTGAAGAATATCGGCTTCGCGCTCTGTAAAGTATCGAAACCCGACCAAGGACGCTGGATTGCTGACTTGTTGGGGAAAACAGACGAAGAATGCAATCCCGACCAGGACAGTGAAAATGCCTTCAAGCTATGGAATATCAGCCTTTTTGCCTTCAGTCTCTCGGACTTAACAAGCTTGACCTACCAAAAAGAGCCACTGCCAACCAGCAAGGTCTGCTATGCCTCTCATGTGCAGACTGCATTCATGAGTCGTGATTAGAACTGGTTCCAAGGGCCAGTCTGTGGACTTTGGACCTGGGACTTACATTCCGTAGGCAATGAGTCCCGAGCAGGCGGCAGCAAGCATGTTACCAATGAAGAACCACGAAAACCTCTTACTGGTCTCATCCTTCTTGTACCATCGTGTCATGGTGAAGAGTGCGGCGGGGATGAAGCCGGCTTCACAAAGGCTGCACCCTTGTCAGTCTCCCAGCGCCGGATTCAGGTGGCTGAACTACGTACCCAAGAAGCAATCGCGTGGCCATGAACGAGCCGAGGCCCTTCTGGAAGGCTTGGAAGGTTGCAACCAAGCCCCTGTTCAACGAGTTAGCTCCGCCCAAAGTCAATTGCCAAGCTTTCGGGTACTTTACCAGGCAACGATCTGTCCTCCAATCCAAAGCGTTGGTCCAATCCGGTAGAGGACTAAGTTACTAGGTATCTTATAAAATTTAGTCAATAACTCTGTTTCGGAAGTCTCTTAAGGCTTCTATAATTCACCTCGAGAATGACGATACCCGCTGATAACAGCTGTTGACCGACATTGAACTGATTTTGGGTTATGCCAACGTCCTTGAGGAAGTAGTCCGTCAACGCATTGCCCCTGGTTCTTCGTCAGATTATGGTTTTCCTCGCTCCACAGGGTTCGTACATGTTTCCGCGGTCCAGTTGTAGGGCAAAGAAGGCAAGAATGAGAAGGGGCATGATGAGTAAGTCAACCCTGTGAGGAATTAAGTTTAGTTCAAGCAACCTGAGCTCATTCACGACATTTGCTTACTTCCGAACGAGCCGCTGCTCCTCTTCAGGTGACCAGTCAATCTCTGGACGGACGTCATCGCTTTGGCTGTCTGGGCTTTCAACCACAGTCTTGACATGCTTCTCGTCTACGGTGGCCATGGTAAAGAACTCAATGAAGCAGAAAGATGCTGTAGCTTGACTCACGTCGAGGGTGCAAATAACGAGAGATGTAGCAAAACTTTTAGCATATTCCTGTCAATGCTAACTGACAGGAAATTCTTTTTAGGAGAACGCTACCCTGCAACAAAGCTTTGCGTTGCCCCTCTAAAGTTCGAATAACCAGACCAAGGCCTTGTCTCGCGGTTCCACGTTCCACTTCGGATGCAGCTATCAAAATTGAATTTTCTGCTCTTACATGACGGACCAAAGCCGTGGAAACGGCATTTACGTGGGGATCAACCCGGGGAACCACGCGTCGAGCAAACGTTTAGGCGTGTTCTGCCGTCTGCGGAGGGTCTTGCGGATCTCTTGGGCACCTTTTGGGAAGTCTCCAACTAGAGTGTGACCCACCTCTCGTTGATGCCATCGTGTTCGGCGCTCACGCAATCGGCCGCCGCCTCTCACAGCACGCGAATCTCAACATTTGCATCCACTCTTTTCAAGTCTGGGCGTCCAAAGCTCTGATGCAATCGGTACTCGGGATGGCGAATGTGTTTTAAACCAATTGAATCGGCCATATTTCTTGGAAGTGCCGACTTGCCGCCAACTCTACTTGCACCCATTCGTCGGTCGTAGTCCGACAGGCTTTCTGCTGGCTTCAAATTGAGAGCATGTAGCGTCGGCTGGGTCACGTAGTTGTGCCGGGTAAATCGTTGAATTCGCCACGTGCTCAAGACTTGAGTGCTTGCTGGTGCACGTCCTCACTTTCTCATTCTCAAGGAGTTATTATTAAGAACAGCTAAAGTCAACTAAACGACGGAGAACAAGATTCGCCGTCTACCCCCAACTCGAGAAGTGAGGGCGCATTTTGTGTGCTTAGCACTCCTTTATCATCTATGCCACAGTCTACGAATGGAAGTTGAGCCTGTCCATCCCTCATCTGCAGCTTGGATTGCGCGATTTCAGAGAAAACGGATTTGCTCATTCCCTCAAGAGGAGTAATGATGAAATGCTTGCAACTGGTACTGACAGGTCTGGAGACTTGTCGTTATAATGGGCGAATCGCTGCGAATTTGACTTTTGAGCATTTTCAGCTCTCACCATCATGGCAAACCTGGAATCCAGAAAGCACATTTCCCCGGACTCGGGATTCCCCATCACTATACACCCGCATTTTCATCCTAAAATAAAAGATCATCTGCCTCTAGAGCCGGTTCGGCAACAGATTTTCCCAGACAAAGACCGTGCCACGTTCGCGGATCCCGAAAAGAAGGCTCTCTTCTCTGTTGCGAAGAGAACTGACCTTACCGAGTCGATTGGCACTGTGCTTGAGGATGTCCAGTTATCTCAACTGACGCTGCAGCAATTGGACGAACTTGCACTCCTTGTAACGGAGCGTGGAGTCGTCTTCTTTCGGGAACAGGATCTAACCACAGAAGGTCAAGTGAAGCTATTCGAGCATTACGGTACTCTCGATCGGCATCCCGCGCAAAAAGAAGTCAAACATGTGATTATTAGAGGAAGTCGCGAAGATCATCGTGAGATACTCAAGTATACTCCGTGGCCCTCTGCAGATTTCCATGCCGACACGTCCTTCGAAATCAATCCCCCGTCTTACTCGCTCCTTCGTATGGAAGAACACCCCGAGGTTGGTGGTGATACGGCTTGGGTGTCCCAGTACGGCCTGTATGATGAGCTCAGTGACGCTATGAAAAGATTCGTCGATAAGCTTCATGCTGTGCACACTTCAAGGCTGCAGTACGATACCATTCTGGACCTCTGGGGTGTTGGCCCTAACCGGCCTCCCATCGACACACATCATCCAGCAGTTAGGACGCATCCGGTCACTGGACTTAAAGCACTCAACGTCAACCCCGGCTTTGTAACAGGTTTTGCAGAGTTGAAAAAGCACGAGTCCGACAAGCTTGTAGACTTCTTTGCATATCACGTCCACTCCGCAGATGACCATGGCGTTCGCTGGAAGTGGCAAGTTGGGAGTGTTGCCATGTGGGACAACAGGTTTGTTGTAGCATGGAGGAGAATGCCAGGACCCTAAGCTCATGTTTTCTTCCAGATGCACAATCCATCGTGTAATACCAGGCGCGTATGATGCGCCACGTAAAGGGATTAGGACAACTGTCTTCGGTGAGAAGCGTGAGTACGGTCCTTTTCCGTCGTAACCGACTCCTCTGACAATGGTGGGATTGCAGCTTTCTTTGACCCAGCGAGTGAGAGCAGAAACGAGCGCGAGGAAAGACTTAAGGCCGGGAAGCCCGAAACTCAATGCAATGCGTAAAAGTAGAGCTTGGGGCATCGAACACTTACGTTAGGGACGAAGGGGCTAGACAAGCTCTATTTTGTTATTTGCTTTGAGTTTTTCCCCGGGATATGCCTTATTTTTGTGTCCTTTTCACAATATATATCAACTTGCACTTAGCTCCTGGTAGACTGCTTGTGTACATGAGGCTTTGATAAAGCCTCATGTCAAGTCCATGAATTCCATCAAGAACGGGTATCATTCCGTAAACCATCCTTCGCATATGAATATTCCATCAGTCTCGTTTTCTACGCCATGCGAGGCATGCAATCAGATTTTCGTGTGTTGTTTCGAGAACCAAGAAGCCACACTATCGCGTCACGCCTGAAGTATTTTACCAGCTCCAAAAAGTACTCCTTGTTCCCCAATGAAATATCGCATCATTCTCTAGTGACTTCCCAATTCGTTTGGATTTGGATCGCAGAGGCCGGTTGCGCTCTTGTGAGCTTTCGTTCGGAGCCTCCGTCGTCGTTGCTACCCGTCTCGTGATCTTTGTCGTTCTAATTGAGAAAAATTACTGGTCAGTCTGTGGGTGGAATGTGATTGAAAGCTTTGTAGGAAATTTTGTCACCCACTAGTTCAATCCACGCAGTGTATTGGCTTGGCTTTGGTTGTACTTTAATTGGGCCACTTCGTGCACTTCTTGACCCTTTGTTGAAAGCACTCTGGCTGTTGGAGTTCTCAAGCGATGACTTGTACTTCGTTCTCCATCGCAGATAGAACGGTCGAAGCATTGGAATGTTGATGCAAAGACCCGCGAGCATGAGCTCAACGGTGCAAAGCATGAATGTTGTCAAGGATGTACCGGTCAGGTTTCCGATGAGATCGATAACGAAGATTTGCCAGAACCGGACAATACCGATGACACAGCATCTGCATTGGCATTAGTTCAACGGCACGTATGTAGGTCGGGAAAGAGGGCAACGCACGCCAAGCCGAGGGCAAAACATGCGATGACGGCCATCTTCTCCGTCTTTCGCATTTGCAATTTCCAGACGGTCCAGATAGGAAGGATCACAATGAAAAGATCAGTCACAACATTTGTCATGATGATGCACTTCAGAACCAGTATCTGGTCCATGCAATGACCAATGCGCTGCACCGTCCACTGTTGCGATATCGGATCGCAAAGGAAAATGAAGACAAAGGTAAATGTCAAGGCCCAAATGGTAACGATGCCAGCAATGAGGAAGATCCACCGTTGGAGCTGAAGAGCAAAGGCTCTGTGATAGAACCAAAGCTGGCTAAGCTTCAGCGTGGCTAGTGCCCACAGGTAAACAAGTGTGAAGGCAAAGGTCGCCTGGATCGTCAAGTCAGCAAAGGTCTTTAGCTAGTGTAGCCAGGCGCGCTATTCGGAATGGTGCTTGGGCCTACCTTCAAGATATATTGCAGGTTGTTGACCACTGTTTTGATGGATCAGCCATTCGTCTTTACGTGTACGCGCACGTATGCGTTTGCTTGAGTCTAACGTAACACCTCGACTGGCGCCCACCGGCAAGAACTCAAGAGCAGCAAAGTATTGGCAACTTACATTTAGGGTACACTTCAGAGTCTGGGTCAAAGTTATACCCAACCCCAGACGTAAAGACTAAACGTGTGATTCGGGTTAGACCTCTGCAAGTATCAGAACAGACGTATGACATCATTACCTGCGGCGTTCATGCCTATCGTACTGCCGGATAGTAGCTATAGCTCAAGTCAGCGTCCCTTCGCCTACAGGTATGTACATGCTCAAGTCTGACGGTGTTGACGAACGCATGCGATCAAGGCTAGTATATCATCTCCGCCGATTCCAACGCCTCGGAACCGTCCCCATAACCGAGCAGCAACCACAGATGCAAAAATGACCCAAAGAAGAGAAATGGCTATGAGGGAGTGTCTGGCACTGGGTGTCATCGGAATGTACATTTTCGACGGCGCCGCCCTCGTTTCTGTCGTGGCCATGGTGGGCGTTCGATGAGGATGGTGAGTTCGATCGACCAAACAGCGAATGGCCAACGACTGAGGGTTGACAGCGATCCAGACCTCGGGGGAAGCACGACATAACTAGGGAAATTATACAGAACGGAGGTTTGAGCCCTGGCAGCCCCAAAAGTCCCGTCAGTTAGAGTTGCAATATGCCAGAAGTCATGTTCAGCTGCGCCCCGATTTTACTTAAATATTTGATACTCCGCGGCAGGCAATCCGGAGGGAGATCTCTCAAGGTATGGATTAGCTGAGGGCCGGGGAGTCGACTTTGAGGGGCCGAGATTTCGCAGTAGATTTTACGTCTGCGCTCCTACAGGCCATCGTTACAAGGAAGTGTAAGGTCGTGACTCGTGTATCTCCATCGGCATCTGTATATTTTTCGAAGTGACCGAGACCAGCTTGGGGGTTCCGCTTAATTACACGTCATTCGGCACCGATGACGGTCTTCTCGACACTCTGCATCTATGTCAAGAAATCGCCATTTCAGTCATTATCAGCGTCGTTTATTAATAGCTTCGGGCAGACGGAGTAAGCTCTGTCAATTGATGCATCGCTCTTGCTTTATTGTAGCCGACAGAATCAAGTGTGTACTATGTACGCTGTCGGGGCATGTGGATATGAAGATCCCTGTACACGGCCCGCAATGGCAGTCATGTATCCGGTTCCTCTATGTAAACCTTCTAAGTCGCATAGGTACTACCTGTACCTATGTACATAGTATTATCCTTCGCAAGGGCCTTTTCTGCCGGAGCCGAGTGCTCCCATGTTTAGTGAGAGCGCTGAGGTGACAGCCGTCCTTGCACTACTTCCTTGGCCTTCACGTGTCTCGTCGGCTCTCAGTTCGCGGAGACATTCCCCCAGCGCGACCCAGTGTACGGGTCGCCGTCGGAAATTGACGCCTCTCGCCCGGCGGGATACGTCTCATTGCACGACCGTGGCCGAGCCTGGATTAGGCAAAAGAGGTGGATAGTAATCATCTAATGGCTACTTCATTGGCCGTTTTTGAAAGGCTGTGTGTTCCATAGTGCTGATCTTTTCCCAAAACGTAGACTGTCCCCTGACGATTAGGCATGGTGAGTTCAGGTTCCCAGAACTCTAGGTGACATGTTCGGTAGCCAGGCACCTAAGGCCTGATATCTTCGGTTCATAGTCGTTGGTCAGCGATGAAATGCTCATTGTTGTACGAATGTGTCACCGAACCGAGGTGCTTGAACCAGGGTTTGGATTCGCACGTTAAGAGCACCAACGATATTTGATGGCAACATACGTGTACTTACTTTGCCGGGAGATCCAGCATTGTTCTTGACTTGGGGCATGGGCGAGGTGTTTGATAAGTAGCCATACATGAAGCACGTGGACGCCATCCGGTTTGAAAAAAACATGCATCCACAAGTGATCTTCACAGATCTCAGACGTCTCGAGGCTGCGTTTATGGCTGTCTGCTGAAAGGGTCCTCTTATCAAATCACAACAAGCCAAGGACGTGGCCGCCCCATGGATTTTGCTTTTAAGCTATAGTATCGACACTCGTCGTCTCCCCAGCGGCAACCACTATGTACAAGGCTCTGTGTGTGTTGAAGAGGTCGAAAAGTCATTGGTCCCTATTTGTGAGTAATCCAGGGTTTCCAATCCTCCCTCCATGGCTCCATGGTGCCGTGATCACAAGGCAGCAGAGAGAGGTTAGTTTGCATTCATGAGTCCGAAACTTTTCGCGGAGTCCGGTTTCTAAGCGCAGTGGCCCGAATAAGGGTAAAGAGTGGTAATCGAGTGGATAGTCGGTGGGGTTGTCTCCCTCACCAGCCCTGGTCCAGTCCATTCGGAGCGCATGAGGCCCATGAAGATCTGTGAATGATTTATTCTAGCGCTGGCTGCGTTGCATCAAAAACGGGCTCATCTGTGCGTCCCGGTTCGATGGCGGTGAGAAATCACTTCTCAGCTGCATCAGCAGTGCGACTGTGAATGACTCTCCCTCGATGGAGGTACCATTCATCATATCTATCGTAAACTCTTGAATTCGCCCGCTCGAGTATCGTCGCTCGGGGGAAAACCCCACGGCAGCTCATGTACTAGAGTATTGAACCTGCCCCTGCCGGGACTGAATTGAGATTGACACTCATCTTTCGATGCACCGTCCCCAAATGGTTCGTGTCCACCACCTTGAATCGGCGCTGTGTGGTGTGGGCTCGTTCAGAAATTCTTCAACGGCCACTAGTGCAGCTGCACCATGTGGATCACCCCCGCCTCTTTTGTCCACTAACAGACATTGGTTGTTCATTTCCTGCCCAGGCTGCTCGTCCCTCCCCCCTTTTTCTCAGGAAATCTTGTGCTTGTGCTTCGGTTTCTACATCCAGACGGGGTCTCAGGGTCGTGATAACTGTCAAGTCAGCCAGTCAGCGCGCGCGCTTTATCAATGACCCGACAGCGGGGTGGGCCCTGGGTAGAGTGGGATGCTTTGTTTCAGTAGTGTATTCATGAGATATGTGCAGTATATAGCTCTCACATAACCATGCGCGCCGCAAACTTCACAGTGTTGTGCGAATTGCCCATCCTCTCTTCCTTTCAGCGCGTACTCTGCACAGGAAGATCCGACTGTGGCTGTCTAGAATGGCTTCAAACTTGGTTGTGGACGGCCTCAAGGCTGCTCTGAGCCCCAAAGCTGTTGTCTATCTCGTCGGTCTCTGGATTGCCTATTACGTCGCCGTTGCCTTGTACAACATCTCGCCATTTCACCCCCTGGCGCGCTTCCCTGGTCCAAAGACCGCAGCTGCATCCTACTTGTACGAAGCTTACTATGACTGGTGGCTTGTTGGGAAATATGGCAAGGTCATTGCTCGGATGCACGAACGTTATGGTAAGCTTTTCCAGCCCTGGTCTTGGACACGACTCAGTTCTGACCCGAAATGAAATCGCAGGCCCCATTGTCAGGATCAACCCCGACGAGCTTCACGTTTCCGACCCTCACTTCACCGACGAGATCTATGCCGGTCCGGGCCGCATCCGCGACAAATGGCAACATCAACTGAACACGGGCGGTGCTGGTCCTGTGTCGGTCACTGGCTTTTCCACTGTTAACCATGAAGTACACCGCATGCGCAAGGGCGCGTTGTCCAGGTTCTTCTCGCGCCAGCAGATGCTCAAGCTTGAGGGGGAAGTGCAGGAGTTTGCACAACTCACCGTCGACAAGATGCTCCGCTCAGCCGGCAAAGGGCCCTTTGACGTCAAAGAAGCCTTCAACTGCTTCACCGCAGATATTATGTCGCAGTACGCTTTCGGTGAGCCCATGGGTTTCATCGCTCAGGATGGCTGGGAACCCAACTTCGCCACATGGGTCAAGTCTTTCTTCAAGAGCGCGTACATGATGAGACATAACGCCCTCGGCAGAAAAGTGGCGCAGGTGATGCCCATGATGGCTGACTACCTGGGCGAGGACATCAAGTCGGTCATGAGACAGATGAATGTGGTGATCCCTGGCTACATCAAGGCGGCATTGAACAACCCTGAGAACGGTAGAGTGTTTGCCGAGCTTATGGAGTCCAAGACACTACCCGAAGAGGAGAAGTCCATGTACCGCCTTTCAGGAGAGGGGTTCAACTTTTTGCTTGCTGGAACCGAGACCACTGCTGTGAGATGTCACTGCTTCGCCCTCCGTACGATTGTTGCTGACTTGATGATTTCATAGGCCACTCTGACTGTCATCACCTACTACCTTCTCGCCCAGCCCAAGACTTATGCGCGCCTGATGGAGGATCTGCAGGACCTCAACCCTTCCAATCTGAAGTGGACCCAGCTCGAGCAGAAGCCATATCTTTGGGCTGTCATTCACGAGTCTCTGCGCATGATGCCCGGTGTTTCGCACAGATCCGCAAGAATTGCCCGTGAGGAGGATCTCGTCTACAAGACGCGTGATGGTAAGAAGGAATGGGTTATTCCCAGAGGTACCCCTGTTGGTATGACATCGATGATCAACCACTGGGACAAGGAACTGTTCCCCAACCCTGATGAGTTTATTCCCGAACGCTGGTTGGTCGATGGGCAGCCAAACTACAAACTTCAGAAATACCTGCTTTCCTTTGGCAAGGGCAGCCGCTCTTGCATTGGCGAGAAGTAAGTATCACCTCCTTGAACCTATTCAAGAGCTCAATGCTAACGTTTTCGCCAGCTTGGCCTACTGCGAGGTATACATCATGGCGGCTCTGATGGCCATGCGTGTGATCCCCAGATCCAGCTTGTTTGATACCACTGTTGAAGATATCTCTTATGATCACGATCTCATTGTGGTTCAAACCAAGAAAGGCTCCATTTCGGTCAAGATCCAGATTTCCTGAAGCCGCTTGTGCTCTTCAGACTTATCCTCTAGCTTTTTGATCACATGTAGAAACAACGGTAAAAGGCAGAAAGTACATCTAGTTGTCTAACATCCATTAATTACCTACGATCCAGGATGTGAGGAGTTAGATTACGCCACTTCCAATTCGTCATGTTTAAAAGTAAAAAGTTGTTGCACAAACTATCATGAACCCTAATAGACATCAAGGGCTCCAGACAGGCAGAGTCTCACCCCTTCCTCAGTAGCCTTGTCCAAGTCCTCCTTCGGCAATCCCAGAGCCTCATTTACCAACCCATGCGTGTTCTCAACATCCCCGTCAGCTGAGGGGAAGAATATGCGTGCGTACATCAATCTTGAGAAACCGCTCCTGTCTCCGGACCTCAGCGACTCATGACCAGCCTTCCACCTCTCTTCGGAACTCTGATGCTTGATATCCCAATCACCGTCCTCCGTGCCCGTAACCCTCTTAAGACTCTCGAACATTTCGCGCTGAGACACCAAGAAGCTAGAGACGTAGAACACGTCGTTTGCCCACTTCTGAATAGTGGGAGACGCGTCATTCTCGTCCTCGGGTAACCACTTCAGGCTGAGAAAGGCAGCCAAACCGCGACCACATTGGTTCCAGGTAGAATTGTTCACCTTGATATCACCATCATCGAAGAAAGTGACCGACTTGTTCTTGATGTCAAAACCATACCGGTCTGGCGAGCCCGCCAAGCTAAACTCATACCAGAAGCCACAAGACATGATGATCCATTCACTGACCCCTAGTTGCTCAATCTCTTTCACTGCGCCTTGGAATGATTGGCCGATAAGAGTATCGCTCATCAGGGAGCTGTTCTTCGGGTCGGGACCCCAGGCGTTAGGCATGACGTAGGGAACTCCAGCCTTGGCGGCGGCCTTGACGAGCTTGAGCTGGGTGTCTTGTCCAGCAGTATTCTTCAAAGTGATGATAAGATACTGTTGTCCCTTGAGAGCTTCGACAATCGAGCTTTCATCGTCGTAGTTAACCTTGGCAGCAATGACACCCTCTGGTAGCTTGGAGTCGCTGTTGTGGCGGGTGATCGCTGTCACCGTATGCTGTCCGCTTTTGAGCAGTTCGTGCGTGACAAACTTTCCCATAGTTCCAGCAGCCTAGAATCTCATCAGATAAGCTTTAACATGGTGTTTTTTGCGTTTTACTTACGCCGACAATGGCGACTTTCTCGATGCGATTGACGAACCCGGCGGGCTGGTTTTTGGCGTACTTGATAATATTAGGAGCCATTGCGAAGACGTTTAGCTGACACGAAGTAGTGATTTTTCACGGCTTAAATCTGGATTAACTTTAGGATTTATGATGAGAAAGGGAAGCAGTCAGATAATTGATTGCTTCTGGGCAAGACGGTTGCGATGTGCTACAAGATTACGGTTCATTGTTTGGTAGGACTTCTCAGCTTCATAAATAGTTCATCCTTTTTGGCGCAACACAATGCTGGCGTCTATCAAACCAACAGTCGGAGTGGGCATCTAGCTGCGTTTGAGTTGGCATGCTGTGTTCTCGTAATTACGCCTGGCCATTTGGAGAACATCCCCGAAAGGAAACAACGTCGGATGCATAATCACCAGAAAAGTGCAAAGGATGCTGCACTTGGCTGGATCCACGCTAAATCAAACACCTCGGAGTTTTCGGAGCAGAGTCCGCCAATCGCGCTCCGGTGTTCTAACCAGTGTCAAGGATGCTAACCCCATATCGGATTTGTTAAGGTATTTTCTCCTGAAATTGGCGTCCTCGGTAGGAGACCGACGGTGGTTTGGGAGCCTGTATGAAGGTAACCTGGTGGGCCCGAGTTGCAATCTCTTATGACGCCTACGTTTTCAGTACTAGCTGCGAAGCTGAAGCCATGTTAAGTCCGGCCGGGCAGCGGGGGCAGCTGGGATTATCTCGGAGACTTGGGTTTCCTGTTTGGGAAGATTCTTCTCCGGTACTGTCTCGCCGAGCTCCGCACCTGCACCATTTTTTGGAGAAGGCACATAGAGCTGCAAGAATCGGTTATTAGGCACTGCAATCAACAATCTATTCCAGGCGAAGCTTTCGGTCTGGTCTCTACAGCTTTCACGGCTTCTAGAGATAGTGGCGTACCGAAAACATAGCATCTGTCGCCTTTCTGTGTACATGGGCCTTGAGCATACACGATGGTGTACCAGGACGTGTGATGTTATCAAAGTAAAGTTAAAATCCCCCACATAAAGGCGGCTGGTCTCTGAGATGAATACCTTTTACATGAGGCCAGATGGTTCTGTTTTTCATCTCCTGTCACTCGGCGTGTCGGCGTATTGCATTGGTGTAAGGGACTAGGTCGCCCAAGTTCTCAACCGCCTCATCGAAGACGGTGATAATTGTGTCGCCAATATCAGGGAAATGCCACCATCATCGACGTAGCACTCGTTATCTGAGTAGAGCGCGACAAATCTCATAACGCTAGCTATAGAGCTTTATCAATTTATGACAGACAATAAGAAAAAGAAATCGAAGGGCAAGAGCTCCTCTCCCTGGAGTTGTTTATGGCATGGAAGCGAGAGACGCCGTACAATGGCTAATCAATACGAGGAGGTTGCTGAGCCCTATGGGTTTGCTCACACAGCTGAGTCACGAATTCTCTTCTAGATGCAACGATTCCTACGGCCGTGAACTTGAAAATTGCAAGCAAGATTCCGTCTTGCGAAATCTTTCTCACGGCTTTGGGCTTATTAAAATGACTATCATTGCGGCCGCTGCATTCGAAGAGTATGCAGACGTTGGTGGTTTTCTATGCTGCGCCATTAAACATTACATTAGACATCGTCGCCAATTGTATCTACAGCACTTTAAGGAGAATTGCAGCTCACTACAACAGTCGCATGACTGACAGAAGATGCTGCCCCTGCTCCATAGTACAAAGAGGCTCCATAGTACAAAGAGAGGGAAAATTCCAAGCAATGTTACACCTCTTCGAATGCGTAGATGAAAAGGAGATGACATTGTCTCCCCTCTCCCCTTGCAGCTTCACCAAGTCCACAAGGTGCATAAAGTAGCTCAGTATAGAACATTTAGACAAATATTTTGCGCCCTGCCGCGTAAAACCATCGTGCAATAGAAAACAAGTTTACCACTAAGTTACTGAGTCTGATCACGGCTGCCTGTGAAGCGAATTGTGTTAGAAACCAATCAATGAAGTGGCGACCGCGTGTAAACCAACCAACAGGCTCTTATGGGCACGGGAGATATTCGGATCGACGTACCGTGCTGGGTGTTCTCTGCCACGAAGGATTGTGCGGCTATGCGCAGTGGGTACCGCTGATTCCAAGTCAACGTCGACCTTGTATGTATAAGTATAGATGTGTGTACAAGGTCTGGCTCTCCACAAGCATTAGTCTCTGGACGGGCCTCTTCTCCAGCTAGCCAATCAAATAGGGAGAGTGGGAGCGGTTTTGAGCGCTTTGGTAGGAGGTTATGGTCATGGACATTGAAATGAATGACTTCGTTGTTACAGGTATCCATGATATGTATTTACGGCTCCTATCTTTATCAATGCCTTGTTTGCGGTTGGCACTATGGGCTGTATACCTGATAGCTGCGGTGTCTTGATGTCAACTTGGCGGTGTCAATTCAGCAGTTGTACCTGGCGTCTCGGCGCTGCCAGGGGAAAGCTTGTTGAAATCGACACTCGCAATTCGGACTTGTTCCTGTCAGTCAGCTACTGAGTTGATTTGCGGTTTTCCCTCGTCTCTTGGCTTAGAATGCAGGTGCACGACCGGGGACGGGATCCTCCCCCAAGTCTTAAGCCTACGATGAACCAAGGGTACCCGCAATTACGGCTGCTATTGTGGACCATTGGGCTTTTCCATCGTCCCATCCTGATTTTCTGCCCTATTCTTGCTTAAAGTCCATGAAGATCGCCGATGTTGTTCTCCAGTCTTACCCATGACGAGTGTTAAGTTCCCCATTATTCACTGAGAACAGGCAACGAGAAATATTTCTTTAGCGGAGGCTCAACTCCACAAAGACATTAGGCAACGAAGTAAGTTGGTCGGGGGCTCGATACCATGATATCAGATGGTTGAGCTTCTAAGACGTCTAGCAGACTAGGGTTGTGGATTTCATCGAGTCTTTGAGAGTCAACACAGGTATAAAACCCCTTTCATCAGACCGAAAGAGAGGAGGTTATCAATTGAAACAACTCTACAATCTCCCACCTTTGTCTAGCACAACACTCACAAGCCTGACCTTCAAATCACATCATGTCTTCCTCTCTTTGCACCCTCTTCCTCGGGCTCTTGAGCATCTCTGCTACTGCCTACGCTGAACACCTCCGAGTTGTTTGGTCCTCTGGCAGCTTCTCGACCATTAGCGGTCCCGCTGGCGGCTCTCAAAGCGGTGGCTACAGCGGCTTTGCCATCATCAACGACGCCGACGAGGCCATCTACGACCAGGCCTATCCTGATGATCACTCTCCGTGCTACAACACTGGCGACGGCCGCACATTCACGATCGAGGGTGACTGCTGGGACACCCCACGCGTGTTCCACTGCAAGTCGGACTTTGGCGGCTCGCCTAAAAACTGTGACGTCAGCACCTCTGACGGCAACCAGCTCGGCAGCGGGACGCAGCAGAAAGATACCAACTTTATCGGTATTGCTATTGGCATTGATGCCAGCTGTGTGGTCGAGTTCGATTCTGATGGAACCAGTTGCCCTGTTGACAACGGAAACGGACCCCTTCATGTTACCTCGGGTTAAAGGCACCGCCGTATTCGATATTTGGACCGACACTGCGAAATCTCGACTCCCAAGCCATCGGAATATTTATTCATTGAACGGAGCAGGACACAGGAGAGCAGTCAACATGGGTGTGTATGGGCGTTACAGGTGTAAGTTAGAGTTACTAGTCTTTTCCATAACGACAATCAGATTGGACCTCTAAAAAGTTTCCACGCGCTCGCCAATGCAATCTTGGTGCAAAATTTGAATTGCCTACCACTCATAATTGGATGATAAACGGCCTATCCCTTCAGTCAAGCCCATTTTTTGGTGGAGGCCGGATTCTATTCCCTGTCGTTACTTGTACGGCGTGATCGACTTCAGGGAGAGGGCTTGCAACATACTGATGATTCTTACATTCTTAGAAGAAGTTTCCGCTATTATCAAATTCTACACCTCCAGCTGAGACAAGTTGCGTCAGCCGAATCCGAGGTTTGACTGCTTCTAATAACGTGCTTGCGAAGAAGAGCCGTATAAGTTGAAACATAAATAAATGGCATAGAAAACTTACCTAGTTCGTCCAACTCTTTGTCATCGTTGGGATACTAATATCTTTTCTTTTTCTTTTTCTTACGTTAGGACTAAGACAGATGAGGGAGAATACTAGGTATGGTGTAGAAGCTCACTGCCTTCTTTCCACATATGGTACATCCGGCCAGTCTCGATGTAGAATTGCCAAACAGAGTTGGCGATGCTAAATGTTGACGAAGCAGCCCCCCGAGGCACTTATGAGGCGAGACTTAACTTGGTACGTTGCCGTAGAGGTTGCTACGCTTCTTGTTTTCACTAACGTCTCCAATGTGGGAAACTTCTTCATCGTTGAGATGCAAAAGCATGTAGGTAAGATCAGCCGATGCCCGTGAATCCCGTGCTTGGAATGGAGCCAGATACCTCTTCCTCCGGGGCATTAAAACCCTCGTTGAAAGTCTGCACATTCACATTGTCATCCCCAATCGTAATGTCGGGTCAATTAACATGCGTGGCAAACAAATGAACTATTGCTGTAGACAGCACACGATTGCGCATCGTGAATGCATGAAACATAAACTCTTCTCATATTACCTTTCCATTCTTCTGCTTGTTGGTTTCGAAGTGGCAGTTTCCCCTCTGCTTTGGCCTTCAGGAATTAAGCCTCCATATGGGATGGTGGCACGAAAGACACGCCAACTGCAGCAAATGACGTTGGTCCACGCTTCGCACATGGGTGCGACTGTGGACGTCTGCTTAGACGAAAGTAGGCCACCTTCCGAAAGAGGTTGTCTCAACTTAGACCTCGACTCCAGCACCGTTGGTCTGGTGCGCCAGCCTTGTTGTTTCGCCGAGTCGGGGACGCGGGCCGTTGCAGAGAATCGGTAGACCAACGACCATAGTTTCGGGACCAGGGCCATATGGTGCTTCTGCGACCAATTGAGGCCCGGGCTAAGGGGTACGGAAAGGTCTTTATGCCAAAACTAAGTTGGATTATGCGGTTGCCCGCTTGCTGAAGGGCATGTGGGGAACTCGCCCGGGAAGTAATGATATGTTTATTCATACATGCAAGCCTAGTTACAACGTGATCTGTGGTGACCGTTGCTACTGGACTATTGTGATAAGTTTTCGAGGTGTGGTGGCATGCCAACTACGCTGGCGTTGACAGCACTATCATCAGCATCGGCACGAACGACTTTGCTTGACATAGTCGAAGACACAAGATGAGCCTCTAATGGTTGTCTCCGAGGTCCAACGCGCACGAGGGCTGTGCTGAATTCACTTCTTATGCGTACAAGATTTTTCAGCAAGTGCTCACGCCAATAAGCATCACAATCATGATGTGCTTCATTGTTACTCGTTCGACCGAAGAGACAAGCTATCAATGCAGATTTCGGGGCTCCTTGCGATTTAGGCTGCTCAGTATCAATCCCGGCCAATTCATGTACCAGGGACCGTGTGTAATTTCTAAAGACAAATTGGGCATCCATCATGATGTGTATTTATGCCTTCACTGAGGCAGTCTATCGATGCTCCTTGTACACGAGCCTCAGGCTGACGACATGTCGCATTTACACCCAGTTAAAGTATTCAGCCGCTCTGAGGCCCATCCAATGGGCTGACGGTTGGGTCCCAACAGACCGGGGCATACTCATCAGTCTCAAGGGTCTTTAGATCTTCGTCTGACAGCTGGAAATCGTAGATCTTTGTGTTGTCGAGGATACGAGCAGGAGTGACGCTCTTGGGCAGAGGGATGTAGCCCTTCTGCAAGCTCCAACGCAACAGGATCTGGGCCTCGGACTTGCCATGCTTGTCGGCCAACGCCTTGAGGTTCTTCTCGCCCCACCTCTCGCCTCTGACGAGAGGGCTGTAGGCCTCGATGGCGACGTTGCGCTTCTGCAGCCACTGGACAATGTCGTTCCTCGCGCACCAGGGGTGGATCTCGTACTGCGCAACGTTAATGGCGCCGCCCTTGCCCGGCCCGCCGCGCTCCTCTTCGAGCTCCTTGATGTGCGTCTCGAGCTCGTCGAGGTGGTGCACGCCGTAGTTGCTGATACCGATGGAGCGGACCTTGCCGGCCTCCTGGGCCTCGACGAGGGCCTTCCAGGCGCCTTTTCGGCCGGCCGAGCCGCCGTATGGGCAGTGCAGGAGCATCAGGTCGATGTAGTCCAGGCCCGTCTCTTTCAGGGTCTTCTCGACCTGGTCCTTGGCACCGTCGTAATGGATGTAGCGGACCTTGGACGTGAAGAAGATCTCGGAGCGGGGAACATCCTTGGCCTTGCGGATGGCGCCCCCGGCGCCGGCCTCGTTCTTGTACGAGGCTGCCGAGTCGATCTGGTGGTGGTCAGAAAGGGGATGGGACATGCGGCGTTGGTGCTGGTCTTACATGACGATAGCCGACCTTAATGGCCTCAGTGGTGACCTCCTCGGCCTGCTCGGGGGGGCTGAGATGGAGTTGGCTATGGTAAGACTCAAATTGAGAGGAATCCAGATGCACTCACGTCTTCCAGAGCTAAGGGGATGTCAGCAACGGAGTCACGATAATCGCGCAAGGGAAGTAGGACGCACGCCGTATCCCAGTACGGGGATCTCGTAGCCGCTGTTAAGCTTCTGCTTGGACTGGAGGCTAAGCGAGGCCGCCATTGTGAGAATATTGTTTGTTGAGAAAGTAAGTTGTCGCGTGAGCGGGAGTCTTTGAAAGTGAGAGTGAGATTGAAAGTGAGGTAGGACGCCGTCAACTCGTCGAAAAGCCGATGCGTTCGTACGAAACGTCCTTCCGATAAAGGCCATTATTCATTGAACGAGGAGAGACCCCCTCATCATTTGCATCTTCGGATGGCTGCACGTTCGGTATTATTGTGCCGAGTAGTTGCGTGCTCAGGTCCTGTCCTGGGGCTCTTTCTTCCGAGTCCAGGGGTCTATTTAATCACGGGGCTCCAGGGACTCACAAATCGCATGGGAGCTGTCCTGTAGTGTAAGACGCCCGGTGGTAGGCTTACGTCATGAGGGGGAGGGGCACGTTAGGCTATTCCAGCGCGTTTTTACCCCGCCATCGCTGCCCCGCCATGCACTTGTCACCACTGTACATTTGCTGAGCTTTGACGCGCGGGAACTGCAAGATTCTGTGTAGACATTTTTCGTCGTGATGCAACTTTTTGGTAAGGTATCATTCATTCATATAATCGTCTCACCGCCAGCATCTCCAGCTGCAGTCTCCCCGTCGTCGTCCTCATCGTCGTCCAAGTCATGGATCGGGTATGACAGGATGGCGGCGACGCTGCCCAACATGTCGAGTCTCTGCCCGCTTTCGTGGTCACTGCTGAGAATTCTGACCTCGCCACCGTCCGCCTTGACCTTGTCCACCAGTGACACGTACTTCTTCCTTGTCGGAATATCGGAGCTGCGGAACAGCGAGTTGTTCATGATGAGCACGCCGCCGCCAGGACCGATGGCGCCCTCGTTGACGGCCTTGGCCACGGCCGACGCTCCGTACCACGCGCGTCCGTCCTCTAACCGTAATCTTTCAAAGAACTGATCCATCAACTTTGTCTCCTTTGTAAACTTGAAGTCTTTCAGCTTGTTGCCCATTTCCGGGCTCTTCAGGACCTCGTTGAGGCTGTGGACATGACCCGAGTTTGTGTGGATGACGATGGCCTCCTTGGCGATCCCCGACAGTTTCTTGTCCGACTTATCCCTCCCTTCGTCGGCAATGTACTTCTTGAAGTCGGCTGCGACGAATCCCGGACTTGCGAGCAGCAACGGTCTCGGCTTGTCAAAGTTGACGGTTCGGAGGAGAGCGGTCAAGGTCTTGTCGTAAAAGCGCCTCATGCCCTGGGAGGTTTCGGAGGCGGCGCTTCGCTTCTTGGGGATGATGCTCTCGATGCGCTGCTTGATGACGGTGCGGAACTGGCTGATGAGGCAGATGTTGGCGATGCCCTCCTGCATGACGACTGCGGCCATGGCGCCGTCCTTGTCGTCCGAAAGACTCTCGGACAGCGTCTCCTTTGCGACCGAATCCCAGCCCTCGGGCTTGCTTATCGTGAAGGGGCGCGAGACTTCGAGGTCGAGGGTGTGGTACTGGCCCAGGCTGACGTAGGCATTCTCGGATTTGACGGTGCCGCTGACCTGGAGCTGGCCAACGATGGGGTCAAAAAAGGTGCTCTTGACTTGGATTGCGAGGACGGTGTGGACTCGCTCGGAAATGGTGCTGCCCGTCTTTGTCTCCTGCACGACTTTTCGCACCGCATGGGCCATGACAAGGTCGCCGGGACTGATGAGGTTGTAGGCATGCCACTGTTGGCAGGGTGAGTTAGCTAGGGATTGCGCGTCGCATATCGCGGGTGCGCGCCATCGAAAGGCACCGTCAGGGAAACAACGAGGGGCCAAGATACAAACCAAGCGACTGCCATGAACTCACCATGTCCTCAGAGTCCTCGGGCAAGAGGGTGACGGCATCCTCGCCAATGTCGGTCGACGCCTTGGTTGGAACGAGCTTCATGATTAATTGGCGATGCTATGTGTGCATGCTATGGGGGAATTTTCTCGGGTTGCGAGGGTGCATAAACATGCGAAGAAGCGCTCGTTGGGCTATTGAAAATATCTCGACGCAGATTGGAAGATGATGCGGTGCCCGCTGCCCGCGACTGGGGGGCGTGTGACGCTGCCATTCTCGCCCCTACCGGTTCAGGGGTTGCCTTTAGGGAGTCACAGCGTTGCATCTCCACAAGGTGACGCCAGAGCACAAAAAAAAAAAAAAAGGTCCGTGAGTGGGTGTCGGCGGTTTAGCTTGAATGGATGAATGCTTATCGTTATCGTCCAGTCTCTGATAACGGTGTAATACCTTGCGTCTTTCCATCGTACACCGAACTGAAACCCGGTAGTTCAAGAAGCCCAGTAAGGTTCTAACCATGGAGTGACCAGCACCAGCTTGTACAATCAAGATGTCGGAATGCCGCCAAGAATAGACTATGTGTTGCTTCCCTGGGTGAATGATACCGCGCTGATCCGTCGCGCAGGAGGACAGCTGCCCATGATAGGACCAGTCCAGACGTCTTTTGAAATAGGCGGCCGCCGGCCGCAAGTCTCTTTCTTTCTGGGCGACGGAGCAGTTCAAGCTTCAACAAGCAACCGGCGCACCACGCCATTATGTCGGGCGGTCTGGGCAACCCCCACGCGAGCACCCGACGAGGCGATCCGAATTGGCTTTTCTCTTCTCCCCTTCATGATCCCGGCTGCTCGGGAGACAATTTGTTCAGGGACTGGGGGACTCGGGGACTCACCCAGGCACTGACACTGGACGAATCCTCGACGCCTCAGAAACGGTCAGAGCTGCTGGGAAAGAGGACGGGCTCGTCTCAAGTCATTTGCCTTTGCAGCGTTCGGCTCGATCAAAACCACCTCGAGATTATCTTTGGGCCTGGATCACGGACGCCAGTGCTGTCATGGTCGAGGCGACCAAGGTTTTTCGCTACCGCGGCTCCAATCGGCCAAGCGACGGCTGGTTGGTCAAGTTGCTCTGCTCTCCTCTTCGCCCGACTCGAGCTTCGAGGTTGGGTTCTGGGCGTACCGGTAGTCGGGCGGTGCCGAGGTAATCGACGTCATGGGTCATCATCGTGTCGCCCTGGCCACGCCCAAAACATCCTCTCGAGAAGCGAGCAACGGTTCTTGGCTTCGCCATCTCTCGCGTCCAACGAGAGTGCCCCATGCCCCCAAGCTACGAATGGGTGAACGGGAGGATGGGTGATGCCACAGAATGAATGGGTGGATGCATCGGATCCTTGGTTCTCACAATTCCGGTGCCTGGCTGCAAAGCCTAACCGGATTTGAACACGTCGAGAGCCGGACCGAGAAGCGCTGGCAGTTCAGGTGAAGTGCAGCGCACCTCTGGCATGAACTAGAGTGTCGATCGGGTGCCTATCCTCGCGTACCCAAGGCATCCCGGGGCTTATTATACGCTGATGGTGAGGTCAGGTGAGACAGGGTACCTGTGAGGTGTGAGTGAAAAGGTGAGAACGAGAACGAGAGTGAGAGTCAAAAGTGAGAGTGATTGAGAGACGATCGTCCAGTGTCGGTCGGCGTCAGCAGCAACCTCCAGACGCCGAGCGACGAGGTCGGTGTCAGTGTGGGCAGGTGTCCAGAGTGTGTCGTCTGGGGTTTCGCCCGCCCCAGCTTGCAACCTCCCCCTTCTTACTTCAGGAGCCGACCTGCTGTTTTTGGCAACCTCTGCTGGCACAATCGCCCACTCCTTCTCCTTCTTTTCTTCTTCTACTTCTTCCTCTCTGCTACGTCGTCGTTGGCTCTTCCTTGATCATTTCCCCCGAAGACAAACCCCCCTTGGGGTATCTATCGTATCTCGTTCTCATCGCATAAAAAATAAAATAAACCCCTCTCGCATATGCATCGCCAACATCGTCATCCTCAGCACGACATTATTATGTCATGATTGAGCTCCCCCGAGGCCCAACTGCCCAGACTCATAGGCAATCTTCAATTGTCTCGTTGCGGCACGCATTCCTGGCATTTGCCTTCAGTCTTATAACCTGGTCAGGGTACGGTTAGGTTTGGGCCAGTGTGTCCCCGACTCGCGCCCGTCTAGACATCTTGCGCCGGCAAAAGAACCCCAGGGCGTTCCCGCGCTTCTGCTTTTTCTTTTCTATCCCCCACAATCTGCACTCTGCGAAGTGGGTGCATCCCGGACATCTATCTGCAAGGGAAGCTTGCTGATCCAGCCGCGAATCTGCAGCTCGCCTTTTCTGCTTACCTTGACATTCGGCCGACCGGACCCGTCCAATTAAGACTCCCTGGCCCTACATACCTTACGTACCACCCGTTGTGATCAATTAGAAGGGGGGAACGAGCCTTGCGTGGGTGCCTTGTCTTAGGCCCGGAATACGCGGACTCACGAATCCGATCCCGCGTACTTCGTTCTCCGTATCCATTTCCCAACCACCAAGAAAACACCGCGCGCCGTGCGACTAGCCAACGACATTCGGGCGAACGCCATTCTCTTCTGGGGCGATACTCGCGCCGCGGCCTGTGGGACCGCTCCTCTTCGTTCCCATAAATTCGTATCGCAAACGACGGGAGCGAAGAGACTGTTCTAACCAGGCCTCACTTCCGCGGGGACCGCAACTTCGGCCGTCCACGAACTCCGGTCTCTCCGTTGGACTGTTGAAATCACTCCACCCACCGTCACCTCGGCCCCAATCCCATTTGTGAAGCTCGGGCCCTCGGATCGCTCGTATTACTACACCTTGGGTTGCCAAACCACCCATCGTCAGCCACTGCATCGCAAATCGGGGCCTAGCAACCTCTCAGCTTACCCGCGCTTATCTGGCGCGCGCGCGCAAACAAACCCGGAAGCACAAACGACCCCCAGTGTCTATACCTTTACCCACGGTTTCTCCCTTGCTGGTATCCGCATGATGGAAAATGTCGACTACTACGTCCGCCATAAAGTCCATGGACGCCGGTCGTCGCGATGACGGCCAGGATCCAACCCTACCGTCGCCGCCGCCGCCTCACGTCTCCGAGCCCCGACTCTCAACGCCCGTCAGCCACGAAGGCTCCTCGACCGCTCAGAAGTCGCCCGGCGGCTCAGAGTCTCACGGTACGTAGATATATGCGGATCGGCTTGCTCGCTTGCTTTGTTCGGGGAGGGGCCGTGAGGGCCACCTCATCTCCTCGGAATCGAGACTGGGGACGCCGACAGACCCTGAGTGGCGCAAACGGTGGATGCTAATCGTTCTGCAGGCACCAGTTTCCCGGCCTTTGCCAAGAAGACGCCCACGAAGCTCGTCCGAAGTACGACGCCCAACGCAAAGGATGTCAAGCCTGTCAAGGCCTCGCCCGCTGCCATCCAATCTCCCGCTGCAATCGACCCGCTATCACAGGTCCGTCGTCGCCATTGGCACTGACAGAAGGACTGAATGTCAATTGCTAACCTACTACAGCACATCTTGATTCGAACAAACACAGATCACACCGTTCCCCCTCAGCTTCGGAGACGTCCCGATAGCCCGATCCCGGACCCAGAACAACCTTCAAAGCTGCCACTACATCCTTTCGATGCCAACAAAGACAAAAGGTATGTTACGCACCCGTGCGGCTTCTCCATGCGGCTTTATCTGACAGTGGTATAGGAAAGGACCGTCGTTTCTGAGTCGATTGAGCATGCGAGGCGGACGGCGACGCGACGAGGACGAGGACTCCGTCTTCAGTGATCACCGAATCGATGGGACGAATGCCCAAGCATTTTCCTCGGCTATCGGCTCGGGATTCATCCCTCACCACAAGGAACCACCGAGATACATTCGGGTCAAGGCACACAATAAGAAAGCTCGCGAGTTCAATCGCATGTTCCTTGCCCAGGAGTTGGTGATCCCACCAACCAATTCCAATGGCGACAAGAGTACGACCGTGATAGTGTCGACTGATACCAGACGATTGAATAATAGCGGAGCCATCTGGGCTACTGAATTCAGTACGGATGGCAAGTACTTTGCCGTCGCGGGAAAAGATCAAGTCGTGAGAGTTTGGGCAGTGATATCGACGCATGAGGACCGACGGCGATACGAAGAGGAAGAAAATGCCAATGGAGACCATGGAGAAAGGCTAAGTGCGCCTGTTTTCCATAGCAAGCCAACACACGAATTTCACGGACACACCGGCGAAGTTCTTGACCTTAGCTGGAGCAAGAACAACTTCTTGTTGTCCTCGTCGATGGATAAGACAGTTCGTCTCTGGCACGTTAGTCGGAAGGAGTGTCTCTGCACTTTTAAGCACAAGGACTTTGTCACCTCGATTGCATTTCACCCCACCGACGACAGATTCTTCCTGGCGGGATCTCTAGACTCGACGTTACGTCTGTGGAGCATTCCGGACAAGGCAGTGGCCTACTCCATTCAGTTGTCCGATCTGATCACGGCGGTGGCCTTTTCGCCCGACGGCAAAACGGCCATTGCTGGGGCCTCTCGGGGATGTGCATGTTCCACGATACCGAGGGTCTCAAACAGACGACCCAGCTGCATGTTCGTTCATCCAGAGGCAAGAATGCCAAGGGTAGCAAAATCACCGGCATCAAGACGATGGTCATTGATGATGAGGTCAAGGTCTTGATCACGTCGAACGATTCGAGAGTTCGCATCTACAATCTGCGCGACAAGAGCCTGGAGTCCAAATTCAAGGGTTACGAGAACACCTGCAGTCAGATTCATGCCGATTTCAGCGACACCGGAGAGTGGATTGTCTCTGGAAGCGAAGATAAGAGAACGTACATCTGGTCGGTGGATTCTGTGGACTCGGAAAAAGATAAGCCATGCGAGTATTTCGATGCGCATTCTGATCGAGTATCGACGGCAGTGTTTGCGCCAACAAAGTCACGGCAGCTTCTCAGCGGCTCAGGGGATCCTCTCTACGACCTCTGCAATCCGCCGCCGGTAACTCTCATGAGCCTTGAAGAATCGATCGCTAGTCAGACGGGCAATTCTGACGAAGAGAAGCCGCAAATCAAGAAACCCGAGGAATCGCCAGCATACATTGAAAAGTCGAAGCATTTGGACGGGCAAATTCTGGTGACTACGGACCAGTCCGGTGTCATCAAGGTTTTCCGTCAAGACTGCGCATACATCAAACGCCGCCATGAAAACTGGGAAACTGGCTCGACATTCTCTCGTCGGCTGGGAGGCAGCGTTGTGGGACGTAGCGGAAGTGTAGCGACGCGCACAAGTGTTGGCAGCCACCCTCGTTCTCGTCGTGGATCAATATCACGCCTGGCCGCCCCTGGCGCTGCTCAGCTGAGCTCTGACATCAACACTTGGCGACACGGGATCGAAAATGGGCGCCCAAACTCCATGATCATCACTCCTTCGCAAAGCGAGCGCTCGCTGTCGCCTAGCAAGGCTTCGCAGACGCCCGTCAATTCAAGCGCCGCGAACCTTGCATCCGAGGCACGGAAACAACCGTATGGCGTGTCTTCGCCGCCGACACGTCCGCAACTTCCGGCTAGTCCCACGTCGAGCCGGGCCTCCCGCGACCGGGCGCCGTCCATTCCCCCGACCCCAAGCTTCTCATTTTTGTCAGCAGATGATGATGACAGTGACGAGCTGCGACTCGATCCCGCAGGAGCTAGCTATTCTTTCTGGAATCTGAACCGATGGAAGGGGATCTCGTCACTGAGGTCGTCCGTATCCTTCAGCAATGCCAATACATCACAGTCGCAAGTGGGACAGGGGCGAAATAGTATGAGCACAGCGGACACTACACAAACAAACGCCAGCAAGGGCACCAAGGCTTCTCGGCGCAAGAGCATCGGCACGGGAATATTTGACAAGGCCGTTGAGGAAGAACAGAACGGCATGACGAAGAACGTTGAGAAGACGACTGAAAAGGGCGAGATTGATGACCAGCTTTTGCGGCCCGTCGGCCGTGGTGCTGACGGTCAATTCCGGAACTCCGTGGTCAGTCGTTTGAGTTCAGAGTACACTAGTGACGATGGGGAGCAACCGTCCTGTCAGAAGTGCGCGAGCAAAGACTTCAAGGCCAAGAGGGTAGGCGGCAGACAGCGCCTCATTTGCGTAAAGTGCGGCAAACTTGTTGACGACGGCAAGTAATTATGAGACGAGAAGGTGGAAAGCCCCTTGTTTGGATGAGAGGGTCTTGTTTGATTGTTTGCGCAGCGCGATGGATTTGACGTTTTGGGCACAACATGACGAGACGCATATATCATGAACAAAGGATACCATATACCCCCACACAATAACGGCTGGAGAAAAAGATCAAGGATGACAGCATTTGTTCAAGTATACAGACACAAGGATCCGTTGTTGTTTTTTTGTTTTATTCTTATTCACCCTGCTTGGGTCATTCGTGGCAAGGGTTAGCGACGAGCAAATCGGCGTTTGGAAATACTTTGGGGCGCATAAAAAGTCCTCAATACACAGGGAAATGAACTTCATAATTGGTATCTATTTTAAAATCCACTAACAGTCCTTCGCTTTTGATGCAATAGTTTTGGTGACGATGAATGTGCTCAAAGATAGACAAGGAGCATCACCCCCTCAAGGACATTTTCCAGTCGGACCTTGCGCCAGTGTTGCCGCCGAGGGTGTAGCCGCCAGAGACGGTGGAACCGTTGTCTGGCTTAGCCTCCTTCTCTGCAGCGGCTTCTTTCCTCTTCCTCTCGGCCTCGGCCTTTTTCGCGGCCGTCTCGGCGGCCTTCTTCCTGGCAAGCCCGCCCAGCTCCTGGACGGTGGCCTGCAGGGCCCTAGGGTCGGCGCCGCGCACGACGCTCCGACCGCCGTTGTAGGGCTGGCCGTTCTCGAAGAACATGAAAGTCGGCATGGCCGTGACGCCGTAGCGGCGGGCGATGTCCTGGGCGGCGTCGACGTTGACCTTGACGAAGGCGAGGGAGCCCGGCTGGCCGTGGGCGTTAGAGAGGGACTCGTAAATGGGCTTGATTGCGTGGCATGGCCCGCACCAGTCTGCGTAGAAGTCGACGACGACGTATGTGTTTGCCGAGAGGAGATTCGTGAATTCCGCGAGAGATGCTGCTTGGAGGACGACCATTGTGGCGGAAGGCGGGCGTTTGATGATGAACAGACGGTGGTGAATGGGTGTGTGTGTGTGTGTGTGTCTTGAGTCTCAAGATGGCGTCTAAGTGGGTGGTTGTTTTGGTTGTTTGATGCTACTTGGGCGATGATTCTGTGTGCTTTGGACCGAGTTCTCAGGTATTTTATAAGTTGGTGGTGTTCAGCGACCGTCTTTGCGGTTCGCCTGATGCTTTGATGAGATGTCACTCGAATTTGTCAGAATGAGAATGAGGGCATTCAGCGACGGCGACGGTGATCTCGTCAGCTTCTTTCCAGCGGCAAAAAGGCGGGGTCATCCCCCCTCCGAGGAACCTTCCAGGTGTCCTGCAGCGTTGGCCGAGACTCTCTCGCGGGGAACGCGCAGGCCGCAGCGCTACGGTCGCCCCTGAGCCTTTGGGCCCATTGGTTGACTTACATCAGTAATCCACTCGCCTAATCGCGCGACAACTCGCCGAGGGAATGATTCCAGTTCCCCATCATTTGTCACCACCCATTTTACATCCGTCGCCGTCTTCGTCGACGCCGAAGTCGCCCACTGTTGCACGGCCTCCGCCGTCTTGCGGGCCATCTGCGTTTTGACAGTTTCCCCAAACGGCCGGCTGCATGCGCTTCAGATCGCTGACGCAACTCCGAGACGCAGGTCGCCGAACCGGCTTCGTCTGCATGCTGTCCAAGTCACTGGATCCAGGCAAATCCTTCGTCAAGTCTCCAGTGCGGCGCCCGGCCAGGTTTGGTTATTTGAAGACTGTCCTCTGTGTTCGCTACCGATTTCTCCGCGTCAGGTCAACCCAATGCTTCCACCGCTATCATCAGGCGCTCACACATCATTCTGATCCTCGCCGAGGCACTATCGAAAGGGAACCCCCACCGCTTCTTGCTCTGATCTGGTCACCCAATAACGACAGCTTTATCATGCCCTGCTGACCCGGACCTTACAGCCGCCTATACCGCGCGCCCATCACTCTTGTGGACGCTCGTGTTTCTCGGGGTTACGCGACATGGCCCGCACTGCCTTTGTGTCGAAAACAGCCCAAGTTTCTCAAGTCAAGGTGCCGCTTGTAGCTGTTCTGTCCCGGCGTCTCCCTGAGGAAGCCAGTACGATCTCTAGCCACCCAGCCGGTCTGTGGTCGGCCATCGAGTGATATGGACACAAAATTTGTCCACCTCTGGCTCACTACCTAGCTGTTCAACTGCCCTTGTCGGCTGGGTAGAAAACATGTCTGGGGGTCTTCAAGACTATCCACCAATGACCCCTCATCCACCCTTTGTCACTGCATCAGATAACCCCATTGAAGTGTCTCGCAAAGTCGCAATCTCCAACCCTCAACGCGCCTGACGCCCGCTCCCCGCTACACCGTACTCCCACCCCGATCTACGGCTCTCACCGCCCCTCCAGTTGGCTCTTCACACCTCCTCGACCCCCGCCGGCGGCTATCAAGCGCGGAGGTTCCCAAGGACATCCATGTTTCCTCCAGGGATACCGGGGATATCTCTCGTGTGGTGTCGACCGTCTTCGGTCTAGCCTTGGACTGACCCTGCAGGTACCAGTCCTCCCAAGTAGACTGCTTCCAGAACACCAGGCTGCCTGGGCAGAGTTTGAAGCGCTTCGTGCTGACGGCCGAAGCTCATTCGATGGAAAAGTGAGACTGGTAACTTTTGGCCTCGCCGGCCCCCACCCTCATAGACAGAGGGCTGGTTTGAGCCTCAGGGGTAGACGTCCGGCCTCTCATGACGGTCTTTATACACCGTCGATCGTCCATCTATCAGACCAAGCGCCGGCGATGCGCGTGTCGCCGTATGTATTCTGTAGATCGAATCCTGTGACCCTATGAATGGCTGAAGCCGGTCTGGTTGTCGGCACGGTGACACGTTCTGGCATCTCGAGCCTCAGGGGTCCTCTGTTTCATGGTCTCGAAGCATCCATCTTCGGGTCGACTCTTGCAATGTGAACTGTTGGAGGGGTCGCAAACCGGGCAGACCACGCCCGGATAAACCTTCAGATGAGTCCCAGTGGCTCATTGAGTGATGACTCTGCTGTGAGGAGACTAGAAATGACGGTCGAATGATATGGCCGTCGTCCGAGATGGTCCATATAAAAAGCTTCGCCTTTGCTCCGTATGTCGAGTTGATGTTCATTATGAACTCTCATTCGCATTATTCCTTTTCGAATACTCGTTTGAGATGGCCGATTATACATCATTCAACTTTGGCTTCGAGCTTGAGCTGTCTCTCAACAGCAGCAAAAAGCACAAAACGTGGCTGTCCATGGCTCAGGACACCGGCGCTCGCCTGGCCAAGAAGGGGGTCAACAACCACGTCAAGGAGAAGGTGGACGGGAACTACCGCAAATGGTCCATTGTTCAAGAGATCACGATCCCTCAGAATCCTGCCAAAAACAACTGTTAGTACGCGGAACCAGCAGAGGAACTGATACACGAGTGCTGACAATACCAACTCAGGGGCGCTCGAGCTAGTGTCTCCTGTTTTCGGGCTGGACTCTCCCTGGCTAAGCGACATCGATCACATCTTCTCCGCCGTCAAAAAGCACTCGTCTATCCAAAAGGTTCCCCAGTGCAGCACGCATGTCCACGTCAGCCAGGCCGACCAAGACTTCACCCCGTCGCAGCTGGCTTGCCTGGGAAAGGCGATCCTTACTTACGAGAACTGCCTCGACTCCCTGGTGCCCAAAGATAGGGCATCCGCCTACTGGTGTCAAAGCAACCGCCGAAACCCTGTGCTGTCCCGCTGCCAAACTCTTGAAGAGTGTCTTGACCTCCTCGATGTGGCATCACAGCAAGGCACGACCGCCGTCGTCGAGGCCATGTGTCTGTTCCCAGCCTCGAGCGCCTACGGACGCGCCCACGGACGGAAGAAGGACTTTGTCCACGGCAAGGTCTACAAGTGGAACTTTGCACGCCTGCTGGGGCACGACAACAGCCGGACCATTGAGTTTCGGCAGCCCTCTGGCAGTACCTCTATGGAAGACGCCGTCGGATGGGTCTTGCTGACGTTAACGTTCGTGGCGGGGGCGACTGGAGGCGGTAATTGTATCGGGTCGCTGGAGTCTGGCGGCGACGACCGACTGGAGTTTTGGCATCTCCTGTGCCACGGCGCGGGTGTCCTCGGGCTCGATCCGTTCTTGCTTGATGTATTGAGTAACTTTATGAGTCAGAATTCAGTTTGATCAACTTGATTCTCCCTCCCTTGGCGATCAAGTTACGGAATTGTCTTGACTCAATTGTTTGGATCGCTCTTGGCTCTTCGATCTATCCTTAAATCGCTTCACATACACGCCAAGTTACTTATTCTGTTGGTGTGAACATTATCTCAAGAAAGGGTTCGATTTGACGTTAGGTGATCACGATTTCACACCTTCCATTGCCACGGGCCTCATCTGGCGGCCACATCCGGCCCGGAAGCTTGGCCTCCGCAAAAGCCCACTTCGTGCCGGCATCTGGACGCGCTCCGCACAACTGACTCTCCCCTTTTGGGGTCTGGTTCGAGTCCGGGCCTCGCTTCCAGGTTGACCACCATCCTGCAATATTTATTTAATATACTTGGAACGCCACTTTTCCAGACAGATTGGATGGAAGCTTGTGCTCCCCGTCGGCCATGGCTGATTTCCATGACTTCCCACTGTAGGAACCAAACTCCAGTACCATGACGGAAGGGGACACCTCCGCCTAGCTGGCTCAGCTGACGGGGATTTCGGGAGCCAATACAACGTGGAAATGTGCCTTCTTGGCAACGGTTAGGTATATAAATGCCCGAACTTGGCGTCGAATCTGTTTGGCTGCCAAGTCTCCCGTAGATCTAGGAACCCACTGTCAAACAAAACATCCCGCCCTTGACCAAGATGGGCTTGCTGAGTGTGTTGGCCACTGGCCTTTCGACGACACTCCTCTTCGGCTCTGTTGCGGCCCAAAGCACGGTTCCTGCCTGGGGACAATGTAAGTCATGCGCGGTATGCCTCGTTGAGATCCCTCGATCCTGACTCTGCCGCAGGCGGTGGTAATGGTTGGAGCGGTGGCACCACTTGCGTGAGCGGCTACACCTGCTCAGTCCTCAAGTACGACGACCCCAACAACGTGATCACAAGACACTCGCTGACCCTATGAAAGCCCCTATTACCATCAGTGTATCCCGGGATCCAGCACTCCGACAACCACTTCCGCCAGACCCATATCCACGTCAACCACGCCCATCGCAACAGCCACCAACACCCAGACAACTCCTCGCGCATCGACCACCCTCGTGACTGTAACCACCACGGCGGCAGGCGGCGGCGGCACCGTTCCCACAACTCTCGTCTCGGGATGGTCCTGGATCCGCGCCGTCGCCTCGCCCAATTTCCACAGCTACCTCCAGGCCAAGCCCACCGGCACGCCCAGCAAAGCCTACCTCGAGGCCCCCAGCGGCGCCGGCCAGTTCAAGATCGATGCCGGCCAGCTGGTTCACCTGACCGGGTCGGCCTCGCTGTACCTCAACGTCGAGAACCCGACGGATAAGACGCAGCGGAAACTCGAGACGTGGTTCAGCACGAGCAAAAACACATACGGCACCTTCGCCTTCCAGGGCGACACCCTCACGTGGAGCACACCGGACATCAACCGCCCGAACCTGGCTGCGTGGCTCGTCTGCGAGAACCAAGAGGTCTTTATAAACACGGGGGCATACCTGTATCAAACGCCTGCTGGATGCTTTGACCAGACTGTGAGTAGTGCCCGGCCGTTTCTTCCTTGTCCGGTACTGACGGAGCATAGATACACTCATATGGAGGGTCCACGGCCGACCTCTGAGGTTATATTGTTCTCATTATTATCTGTTTTATCAGAAATTCCACGCTTCAATACACTTTCATCTTGGCACAAACCATCTATATCGACCCCTTTCTACCAAACCTCGACGATATCAGCCTCTCACATGTGAACTCCCTCCATGCCTCTCTTCTCTCCTGGCTGAGTTGAGCTCATCGTAGTCTCGAGAGTAAATTCGCGCGGGCCCACGTATTCCTGCACTTTGCTCCCGTCCTGCAGCGTCCACTCCTTGAACCACGACTGGTACATGTGCACCCCGCCGTACAGGTGGCCGTGGCCCGTGAATTGCCACCAGACGTTGAAGTGCATCATCCCGGTGCCCGTGGGCTCGAGGCTCCACTTGATGGCATTGCTCACGGACGTGGCGTTTCTGCACGCCGTCTTCTCGATCGTGGGCACCTTGGGCCCGCTGTTGGTAGCGATGGAACACTCGGCAAAGGCGGCCCCGGGGGTTACCTGAACGGCGAACCTGACGCTGAGAGGATGCACGTTAGAGCCGCTGCAGGTTGACAGTCGCGAGCTGGTGCTTACTAGTTCCAATCCGAGTGCGCTTGGCCTCCGGCGTAGAGCTTTTCGACTTTGAAGACTGCTGCGGTGCTCGTGGCTTCATTTGCAGCGCGTTTTGAGGGTTGTTCAGGGTCGAACTCTGCGGCGATGTCGGGGGATGGGTGAGGGGCTCCGAGGGCCACGGAGCAGAAGAGAACAAGACTTGTGAGGAATCGCATGTTGTACACCTGACGGCAGCAGTTCCGATGTGAAGAACTCGGTTGAGATTCTAGTTTTTCGGGTATCAGTTGAGCGAGAACAGTCGCCCTTTTATCCCCAACATACCTCAGACCATGCCCCTTACTTCCCGTCATACTTGGAAACGCCTTGTGATAATAATAAGAGCCTCAAAGAATTGTGCGAAAATACAACCGTGTTGGGATATCGCCGATGGGATGCCGCACATATTTCATTGTCATCCAGCGGACGCCTTCCGATGTTCTCAATCGGCTAGGCAGCCTTGCTGTAGCTCCTGAATTAGACCATCCAAGTGACCAACGGGTAAGACCTGGACGCGCAAACATTTGACATGCGAGCCCGTTATACGAGGCCGTTGCAGTAACTTGGTGCAACCAAGCAAGCGAGCAGAAGACCTGCCAATCGGCTTTTTCTCCCGGTAGGTTGAACACGCCCAGAAATCAATATTCGCATCCACGTGTTGCAAACCAGCCCAAACTCGGCATTTCCCAAGAAGTAGCACGCATAATCATCCGAAATTCATTGACAAACAAAAGTTGGTATCCCATTTACTTTTAACTAACCCCGTGTCTAAACGCTAATTGTGCGGAAGATGCTAAACTCGTCACCCGTGGCCACCAGGCTGCCAGTGATCTGGGGGTGCCAGTGCAGCTCCTTGACGTTGGACAGGTAGTGCACGAACAGCAGCTGAGGCGGCACGTCCTTGACGCCGCCGGTGTCCTTGCTCTCCTCGTCATCGAGCTCGACCGCCAAGTCCCACAGGGTAACGGTGCTGTCGCCCGCCGCGACGGCGATGATGCTGTCGTCTGTGGGGTGCCACTCGATGCTCGTGATCTGCTCCTTGTGGTAGTTGAAGCTGGCAATCGGCGACGGTTTGTCCGAGAGCGAGGTCGAGCTCTGCTTCCACTGGCGCAGGTCCCAGACGGCGAACTCGCCGTCGTCCGCACCCGAGGCGAGCAGGTGCGTCGTGAGGGGCGACCACGACATGACGTTGACGTCGGTCGAGCTGACCTGCATGGACAACGCGGGCTTTCTGCTCTTGCTACGAACGTCCCAAACACGGATCGTGCCGTCGCTCGAGGCGGACGAGAAGACGAATTGCTCGGACGGACTCCAGAGGATCTCCTCGACACTGCTGGTGTGGCCTTGGAATGGCCGGTTGTCGGTGACGAATCCACCGCCGTCGGTGCGCGTTGTGAGGTAGATCAGGCCATCATTGTCGCCGGTAAGGAGCTTTCCACCGGGAACAAGAGGGGACCAGTCCAGGGCGTAACCTTCCGACTTGTGGGCGCGAATGGTCGATACCGGCTTGTTTTGTTGGGCGGAGATGACGGTGCCCGGGTTGTCGAAGGAGTAGATATGGGGGGTAATGTCGTGAATGAAAACGTTGGAGGACTCGGTCATGGTCGCCGTGAGGGTGGTCGGGGGTCGGGAGGCGTCTTGCGACGGGATTTGGTGGGCGCGGATTCGGTTCGTGGTCGAGTTCAGGGGGATGGCCTTGTGCTCCAGAATGGGGTCGGCATCCTCGTCATCGTCGTCTTCGTCGTCATCAGAGTCCTCTTCGCCCTTCTCCATGCGGCTCAGGCCGCTGAACTTCATAACCATCAGCTGGTTGTCGCCGGCCCTGGCGTTCTCTGCCTGTGTGCCGGCCACCGTGTACATGGTGGCGGGGTAAACCTTGCGGTTGTCGCCGAGGCTGTCGCGGAGGATATCGAACGACAAGCAGGGCCACGGTGTGCTGATGTTGTGCAGCATTTCATATGTCGAAACATCGGGCGCGAGTGTCTGGCCGGCTTCAAGCTTGTTTCGTCCAACGATGAAGGTGCCTTGGTCAACCGCGGCTGGTGCCGTCAGCTTTGTGCGCAACCACATTTCAATGCCACATTTTACGTACCTTCCTTCTCCTCGGCCTCTCTCTCCGCATCAGGCCGTCCGTCAACACCAGCCTCCATGATCTCGTCCTCCTCGAACTCGTCCTCGAATTCGTCTTCAAACTCGCCCATGCCAGGGTCCTTCTCGTCAATTTCCATGCCCTCAGGGCGGTCGCCGCCCTTCAAGGGGGCGTCGCCCATTTCAATATCGGCGGAGCGTTTCGACATGGTTTCGGTGGTTTGGTGTTGCAAATCTAAAAGAATACCATGAAAGAGCTGCCCAAATCTTGCTGCGACCTGCGAAAATGGTGGTGCTGCAGAAAAAAAAATTAAGGCCCCGCGATTTGTGGCTTGACAGGTACCCCGCGTGGCGCTCCACTTCAATGATCGGCGACAGGGGCCGTTGAAGTGTGGCTCAACTCATGGATCATGTGATCTCGTATCTGCGTCGCGTCGCCTTCTTTTCCAGACGCATTTGGGTCGGTGTTGATTGCCCCGCCACGCCCGATAACAACCTTGAACTCGCGACTCCCTCCGATCTGTCCGACTGTCGCTCCCTTCACTGGCGATCTGCGCCGACGCCGTTGATCTCGACGATGTCTTCGAGAAGAGCATCGTCACCATGGCGCCACAGCAGAATACCTTCGCTGTCATCCCAGCCGCCCCCGGTCGCGTTGGCGGCGCCCCAAGCAAACCCCCGATGACCTCGAAGCAGGCCCAGAAGCTCTACAAGCAAGCAAATAAGGAGCCGCGACGGTCCAAGGCAGAACAGCGGAAATGGGAAAAGGAGAGACAAGAGGAGATCCGCAAGGAGCTGGAGAAGGAGCGCGCCGCAGTCAAGGCCAGGGCGGCGCGAGAGCGAAAGAAGGCCAAGGAGGAGGAAGCACGCGAGAACCGACGGAGGGCTGGACAGCCATTGTTCGCCTGCCGACCGAGCCAAGATACGATTGCTCGATTTGTGCGCGGGAATGGCACGAGCCGGAAGAGAGACTCATCAGGAGAACCGATACCGAAAGACGAAGAGACTCCCGCAAGTTCACCCGAGAGCAAACCAAGGCCCCCGCCAGCATCGCTGGCCGCGAAAACCGCGTCGTCCTCGTCGTCACTTCAGTCTGTGCCTTCTGAGGACCGCAAATCCCCTGCTACCTCCATGGCGCCACCGCCTCGTCCCTCGCAGACGTCTAGGAGAGTCGGTCAGCCTCCGCAATCCGCGTCCAACCCGCCGAACCAATTTCCATCCGTTGTCATGCCTCTACCGCCCAAGCTACCGCCAAGGGATGGCCCTACTGTGCTGCCACTAGCCTTACCAACATTCGCAAACCCTTCGGACACTACAATGGACAAAATTTTGGCTGCTCCGGTGCCCATGGGGCCTCCGCCCCGGCCACCGTCGAAGTCGAAATCAAAGCCTTTCATGATGCCACGAGTAGCCTTGCCAGTCCATCAACCACCTCGGCACAAGATTTTCAAGCACAATCACCCTTCTGACCAGTCTACTCATCCACCGTCGGATTTGCCACCACCCAAAAAAGCATCATCCAAGCCAGCACCGCTGAGACCATCGCTGCAAATGGCCCCCCCCACGCGCCATCACAACCACCCCCGTCAAAGCCTCCAGTTGCGATGCCTCCACCGAAGACGCCTATTTTAAGGATGTCTACCTCACAGAAGCCGTCGGTGCAAATGCCACCACCGCCGAGACCGCAACCTCAAGCGCCTCCGCCAAGCACACAAGCTATTGTGCAAGATTGTTTTGACGACTTTTTCCCAACAGCTTCACAGCTAGCTATGGAGCTCAAGGAAGATAGTGATTCGGATACTCAATCTGAGAAGGCCTTGAAGCACCAGCTAAGTGACACAGTGTCAGCCAAAGCTACCGTTGGTGAATTTGCAGAATGTCAAAGCGGGATAAAGAACGTTAGGGAACAAAACCGAGCTGCAGACAACGGCTGCAGAAAGCCGCATAGCGAGACTGAGGATATTATGGCCACACATCGTCGTCAACCTTTGAGTGCTGGCCCCATGCATCAAACCCCTCCCGCACCGGCAGGGGGTTCAGCACGAAGCCGAGCATCAACAAAGACACGTCAACAGCTTCAGGGGCTCAAGCATAAGCCGCACCGGCAAGAAATGCAATCACAAGGAGTGAGCACTCCTTCAAGGGTCTCGGGCACCCATTCTACCAACCGCCAATCAACTGCCACAGCGAGAACAATGTCACCACCAACGACACCTCGTGCTCCGACGTTCCCTAGTCACCAACACCGGCCCGCGAAGCGCGGCATTTTGCAGGAAATTAGCAGCAACCACAGTCCAGCGCCAAAACCTGCGGCCACGGCAGCGAAACCACAGCCACCAACTCACTTTGACGACTTTTTCCCATTGATCTGCACTCAGGACTTGATGATGTCGTCCCAAGAGGTACTGGACATAGAAACCCCAGCCAAGAGCATGTCGCAGTCGTCCTCTGGACAGTTGGCTTCGAAACCGTTGCCTCTCGTCGAGATGGATCTGGCCGCCATTGACTGGGATGACGATTTAGATGACTTTTGATGCATTAGGGGGGGGCATTGGGGGAATTACTGCATAGCATTTCTTAGCGCAAGACTGCATTGTTCCGCGGAGTAAAGACACAACAGGAGTCAGCATTGGGAAGCTTCATCTGGAATTAGTATACCCTAGATCATCACCACAGCATTCAGGGGCTTCCCCTGTCGTCCAAGACGGCTCGTTAGAGGATAGGCATAAGAGGCATGACGGTATGATGACGAGCAATTGAGTATTTATTCGGCAAGAAGTCTCTATACAGGGGGCTCAGCAGCAACTCTACGGCCCTAAACCTATGTTATGTCGTCGTGTTCTTGAAACATGTACAATCCGAATCTCAATACAGAGAATAACTAACGTAATCTCTCGCTGACTCTTTCTGGCTCTCGCAGGACTCTTCCGCTTCGAGCCCTTCGATACAGAGTAAAACAAAGCAATCCTATACCGTTACCATGGGAATCTCCGACCGTACGATGCCGTCCCGCCCCTAAACGCCAAGCCGATGCTTCCCACTTATCCGGGTGACGCCGATATCCGTCCGTGGCTCCTCGAGAGCCATCACTCAAAGGTAGATTCCGACCCAGCCCGTCTTATTTGTAGCTTGCGTCTCGCAGCCGTCCACCGCGCAGATTATCTTGCTGTCTGGGTCACGCCGAAACCCGGTGTTGGGACGTTTGGCCGCTGGCTTGCGGTTCTCAAAACAGTCCTCGCAGTAAACCTGGTCCACCGTGAGCACCAAAGTTAATGTTGTTATCTGGGGAGGCACAACTTACATGCCCGCATCCCTTGAGAGCCCAAAAGTGGTGCTCACTACGCTGGCGCTTGCCTTTGCGCGTGGGATGGCTCTCGCTCATGGGAACATCGGGATCATAGGCCAGCTCCTCGTTGCAAGCCGGACATATCACAACAAGGTCAGAACCGGTGTCTCTGGTGAAGCCTGACTTGGCTGGCGGCGGAGCTTGGTGGACCGGCTTTGGTGATTCAGCACGGTCGAAAGCGCCATGCTCGTACTGAAGCTGGATGTTTCCCAGTGGGTTATTAAGGTCGCCACCTTGGTTGATCCTGTTGTGCAAGATGCCAAGAAGTTGTACCTCGTCCTCAGGGCCAGGGAAAAGTCGAAAGGGATAAAGATGGCGACGTATTCCCGCTGCTAGTCCGCTAAGTGCGTTACTTGAGTTGTACATGCCAAACGTTCCTGGTTGTCGGGTTCGCTCACGATGCCGAGGCGCTGGAGGAGGTAATACGGGTGCATGCCTGCGCGGAACTTCAGGAGAGTCATCAGTAAGGTCGATGACTGGCGCGTTGCCGGCAAGGATACTGCTGTCGCTGCGCGCAAACGCCGGCGGGTTTCTGCCCTGAGAATTCTGTCTCCTTGGATTTGCCGCAGGGCGAGACGCATGAGTTTGCACAGGGCTGTCGGGTTCGTTTGTGAGATCGATAATGTCGGCATTGCCGTTTTGGTTGTTGTGGTTGTTCTGGGATCTTCTTTCGGGTCTTCCCTGCCCTTGCTGGAAATACAGCTCCAAATCAACCAAGACATCCGCCGGACTGTCGCGGTTTGCTGTGCCGTCCTGACGCAGCCCGACCATGCTTCCGTCACGATTGCCCGCGCGTGGCGGTCGTTGCTCGCGTAATTGTGGCAACTGGTCCATTTCGGCCAGAAGTGCAAGCTCGAGTTCGTCGGCGAGATCGGGGGAAAATGGGTCTTCAAATAAGGGCTCGTGTGCGGCGATCTCGTCCGACATGGAAGACTCTGAATCAGAGTCTGAAGGCGGCGACGGTGACTGCGAGGCAGATTCCGGGTCCCAATCCTGCTGTGCGTCTGCTTCGGAGTCGAATGTACTTGAGCGATGGTCAAGGACGTCGGAAGAATAGTCCGGGTTTTGGTGACCCGCTGCGTGGTAGATAGGCTCGTGATCGAGCTCGCCCCAAACGTCTGAGTCGTCTGAATCGATCGAGGGAGAAGAAGGCGTCGAGGGGAGTAGATGGGTCGGAGATGCAGGTGCGTTTGAAGTGGTTGATACTGAGTGCGAAGATTGAATGGATGGCGAACTCGATATCGACGGAGAAGATGGTGGAGAAGCTGAGCTCATGTTCTGCCAAAGGAGCCAATATGGGTTGGCGCTGGAGAAATGGTGAGCTCAAATCCGAGCATTCTAGGCAGCATGAGGTGAGGTGTCCACGAACAAACCGTCTGTCCCTCGAGAGTCTTGTGTTCGTCGGGAAAGGTCGAGATCTTAACCCCGAGTGGGTAGTACCGGGGATAAACAGGGTAGGAGTGAATCTCCTACGACGGACACGAAGGTGAAGCGACCATCCCGTGAGAATATGGGTGGCGCACGATCGGGTTGACGGAAGGTAAAGGTTTGCGGGGCGCTGAGCGGGCAGGAAAAGGCCGTTCGTTTGGACTTACCCCGTGAGGTGGTGGTGTAGGTAGTTAGTGGCGGTTGAAGGTAGGGTGAAGCACGACCCAGGCCACCACGGCGGAATGAACGACGGTTTGGGCGCTCCAGCCTTAGATAAGCCCGCACAGTGCAGGGGCAATTACGCCGATAAGCAAAAGCCCCTCTGGACTTACAGGAAACCCCAGGAGCCATGTCGCTAAGCGCAACAAACCCTGCTTCCCTGACGGTGTAAAGTGGACTTTTGTTCACAGTGCTTATGTCATAGTCGCAAATCGCGACGGAAAAAGTTACGATGCACCTCGCCATCGCTTCACCGTGCCTCACCGAGGTCCAAGGTGAACATAAGGTGGGCCACTGATCCGGTCAATGCCCACAGCACACGCTCCCAACACGGTTGCAATTGATCTCGCAGCATGAGTTATCAAAGCGTTGTATGCGTACAACAATTGTGAGCCCAAGACATTGGATATCATTTTGATAGACTCTTCCGCCCCTTTTGCGTATAATACAAATGACAGACCCAGCAGACCCAGACCTGCTTACTCCTGCTTGACTCCAAACACTGAAACAACGCCCTCCTCGTTGACGGCAACCAACTGCTTGGCACCAGGTCCCCACTGGACCGACAGCGCCGCAACCGAGGTTCTCAGGGGCTCCGACCACGACTTGGAGCTCTTGGTGTACTGCTGCACCGTGATGCCGCCAGCACCCGCAGTGGCAAGGTATTGTCCGGTGTAGTCCCAGGCCAGAGACTGAACTGGTCCACCGGTCTCGAGTGTCTTGACTCTAGCCGCATCTCCCTCCTTGCGTAGGTCGAAGATGGTGACCGAGCTCTGACCCTTGGCTGTTGCCGCAAGCCAGAACCCGTTTTCTGAGAAGGTCAGAGCCTCGACGGGTGCACCGAGGTTGAAGACGGCTGCGACCTCCAAGCTGGTCGTCATGAACAGCTTGATGTCGCCCGTGGCTGTGCCAGCCGCAAAGAGGTGGCCGTCGGGGTGGAAGGCCGAAGACGTCAGGGCTGAACAAGTTAGCAGCTGTAGAGGCGGTGTTACAAGGCATTGACAACTTACCAGCATCAGCATATGCGCGGCTAACCCTCTTCAGGGCATTGAGGTCGTAAAACACAATGCTCTTGTCTGAACCGACAGACGCGAGCAGGTCGCCAGTGGGGTGAACACTCAAGGACGTGGCAGGTCCCGCATGCTCAGAAACCGACGCAATCTCGCTGCCGCCCTCGAAGACCTTGACGGTTCCCTTGCTCGTGGCAAAAACCAGCTTGCTACCCGTCCACACGGAGTCGATGACCGGCTCATTGACCGCAACTTGACGCTCGACTTGGTCTGCCTCAACCGAGTATATCGCAGCATCTCCACCCCGGCCGCCGACTGCTGCATAGGCTCCCTCGAGCGCAAGAGACGAGGCGTTGGAGACCGGTACCGATGTCGAAGCCACGGTGGCCAGCGAGGCAATGTCTTCGGAGGTAGCCCAACCTTCGGGGACTGGGCGCTTCTTTCGACCCTTGGAAAGTCTGCAATGTGTTAGTGCATTGATCCAGCATGCCGCTTCTTCAATCTCGACTCACTCTTGGTGCTTTGCATTGACCTTGTCAATCCACTCCTCGGGAAGACCCTCGGCCGAGTCGATAGCCATCGCATCCCCATTTGTCGCTCCGGCAGTAACGCTGACCTTGGAGAGTGCCTCTCTGGCTTCGTCACGCTCCTTTGTCAAACGCGCAATCACTCTGACAGCAGCATCGTGCTGGTACAGGGCTGTTGCCAGCTCTTCCCGTGTCCTCGCGAGCTGCTCTTTCAGATTGAACGTCTCAAGGGCGAGGGCGTCCCACTCGTTTTGGAAAGTCGCAAGTAGGGCCGGAATCGAGGTGAGGGTTGGGGGTCTAGGTCGAACAATGTGGGACTGAGTCAAAGGCAGGAGGTCATCGGTCGTGAGAGCTTCGCCAGTTACAGGCTCGGTGCCGTTCTCCTCAATGTATTTCTCGATCAAGCGCTTCTCGAAGATGGTGCCTAGTCACCATTAGCTTGACAACTCTGCCACCTGGGCGCAAGACACTTACCCGACTTCTTCGAGGCGACGGGCTCCTGTGGAGCTTCTCCAGAGACTGGGAACCTTGTCAGCAACGCCAAAATTCAATGCGACCAATTCGAACTTACTTGCGCACAGCATGGTCCCAAATGTCGCGGTATGAATGGACGTCTGGATGATTCGTTCGCGTCGACTTTTGCCTTTCAAAACAAATCTTCAGCCTTGCTGCAGGCGCCTGCCAAACGGGTGGGCCTCCAGCTCGAAAGCACGAGCCACTTCATCACGTGTGGCTGGCTTATCCAGGAAAGCTATGGATCGTATCATTATCTTATCTTATTATCGCGATATGATATCACGCCGAGGTCCAGCAACAGCACCTTACCTTAAACATCCACCTACATTAAGTGCGCGATATCTGAGGGAAATTTGCTTAAGAAAAGCCATTCTTGTGCCTCTTGTTTTCATATTAAGTGTAACCGCACTAGCATTTGAAAATGGCATCTTTGCCCGATATTAGCGCTCTCAACAAGTTGTCTGCTGAAGAGCAGACCAGGGTCCTCGATGCCCTCTTTGAGCCGAGTCCCGCGATCCATGCACTTATCCTGCCCTCCATCTCGGCTGCTTCATTTCAATCTTATGACGAATTTATCACACATTGCCACAAGATCTTCGAAGCACTCACGGCTGACCCGTCTCACAAGGCGGAGCTTCACTCCATCATCGGCTCACATCCTCGCCTCGGTGCCAAGAAGGTAGAGAGTGCTCAGTCCGCTGCAGAGCAGGCGCAGCTACAAAGCGGTGATGCTACCGAATTGGCTGCTCTGAACGCCAAGTACGAGGCGAAGTTCCCGGGTCTGCGTTATGTTGTGTTTGTCAACGGCAGAGGACGTCCAGAGATCATGGAGAACATGCGCGAACGTATCTCACGCGGTGACTTGGCAGCGGAGGAGCGTGCTGCTGTCCAAGTAAGGAAGCTGTCCTGTCTCGGAGTCTTTTGGCTAACGTAACAATAGGCCATGTGCGACATTGCTAGAGATAGAGCTGCCAAGCTTCAGGCCGTTTCGCGATGAAAGATTTGGATGAAGATTGTACAAGGCGTAGGTGTGGTCGCAGAAACATGTGCCTCCCAAAGCGCTCACCAGGGTCCAGAGACATCTCCCTTCGACTAAACTTCGTCAAAAGCGATAAACTTGACAACCAGGTGCTGAACTCCTAGTTTGGGAAGAGTCGATCTGTAACCCGCGGTTAAGCATATGCGAACTCGACATCAAAACCCTTCTAAGCCTGTAACATTGCATCAAGTCTAGCATGTCTATGAGAAACCATCTTACACGTCATGAACCCATTACAATTTCGCACTCTCCTCGATCAACCTCAACAGCCTTCCGACGCGCTCGGCCTCGCGGTAGCCACTGATAACCGCGCCAGCAACACTTCCGCGGTTTTCCATCTCAGTGTGCTCGCCGGCAAATCCAAGCTTGCCGTCCCAGACGGGCCTGCTCAGTTCCTTGAAGTCGAGAGGGCTTCGCTCGCCATTGTTCGAGACGATGGATGGGGTCGTCGTGGCACCGCGCGAAAATTCATCTGTCAACCAGTTCGTCAAGTTGGTCTCGACCGGTTCCGGAGGCTGGGAGGAAGGCTTGAAACGGGAGACGAGGAACTTGTGGTAGGCTGCGGCAACTTCCTTGGGGTCGAAGCGAAGAAGGGCGGTGGCAGGGGTTTCAGAAAGATACGTTAGGAGGGTCGGGCTCGCGCCAGGGAGGGACGGGCTGGCGAAGTTGGCGCAGACCAAGGTAGATGCCTCAAAGATCTCGGTAGGCGCCGAGGTCTCGGTGACGGGCTTTGTAGAGGTAGGCAAGAAAGTGTATGAGCCCGCCTTATCGGCCTCTGGCCACCAGGCTGTCGGGTACTGAAGCAGGAGCTTCTCCAACACCCCGACATGAGTGCCCTTGATCGCCTCCTGCAAGCGAGGAGGAAGGGCAGGGTTGAAGGTGCTCTCCGGGAGAGCCTTGAGGGTGCCAAGTGGGATAGTGGAAATGGCGGTCTTCGCGGTGAACTTGTTGCCCTGGGCATCGGTCACAATGACTCCGTCCTCGCTCTGTGACACACCAGCAATCTTGGTGCTCAGCTTCACCTCGGCGCCCTTTGCCTTGGCATCGTCGACGACCTTGTTGACCAAGGCCTCGTATCCTCCCTCGGGGGCAGCATCAGAGCCGGCGAAGGCGGTCGCAGTCTCCCATCCTGACCACTTCAAAGATGCTTTCTCGAGCTTGAGCCCCAAAGGGATCTCCAGGGACCGAGCAAGTGCGATGGCCAAGTCTTTGTGGTCCGATGCAACCAGTGCTGATTTATCGGCGAAGAGGGCGGATGCAAGTGAAACATCGGGCGGGGGAGATGGGTGAGGAAGCTTAGCAGACGCATGCGCAGCCCCCAGGGACGCGCGAAGACCGTCAGCCTCGGAGCTGGTGAGACGGCCTGATGATGCCTATTAGTTCACAGGTTGACATCAAGGATGAAGGGAGCTACGCACCGTCCGGGCCGTAAACCACACCTTCGGCGGCTTTGGGCAGATGCGCGACCTAGCCCCAACTCATTAGCCTAAACTCATACTCACACAGCAATCACAGAGCATCTCAAACTTACAACACCAAGGTCTTGTGCGATATATCTAGCAGGGTTGCCCTCCTTGTAACCGTGGATCCAGCTGCATCCCACGTCAACCTTGACGTCCCCCTTCACCCATGTATTTGCACGTCCTCCGACTCTGTCTCTAGCCTCTAGCACCAACACCTTGCGGCCCTTGCTCGCAAGTTCACGCGCAGCGACGGCACCGGACCAACCAGCCCCGATGATGATTGTGTCCAAAACTTGATTCGTCGCCATGATGCAGCGTTTGAACATGTGTAATGGTATGAGGTCCAAAAAAGAAAAAGAAAAATTGCGTGAAGAGACGGGGGTCTTGAAAGACGACGATGTTGGTTTATCTACCTTGGTTAATCCACCCCGCGTCGAGTATTCCCCGCCCAGCCCCAGGTCCAGTTGGTGTTCCCGTCACGTCACGGCGGGGCTGGCCCGGGTTTCGGGAAGATGTCCGACCAGGCCGATCATCGGAACCGGCGGGACTCAACTGTTGATGACTGGAATTGGGGTTCTTCCACATTTACAACCCATCCCCATTTTGTTCCCAGTACAGAACTTGTGTCGTCAATACGGACAAAATCCTCCTGCATGGATTCTTAGGAGGCTATAGGTAGTCCCAGCCGCAGCGGAAGAATGTCATTTGCAACACTGCACTGAGTTCCCTCAATGATCTTCGCCCGTTCACGTTTCAGCTACCTTGGAGACTTTGGGCACCTATGTTATCTCACTAGAGGGCGGTCAACTCAGTGGAAAAGACGATGTGAGCCGCCCATTCAAGTTAATTTGTTGACTTGGGGTCCTTTTTTGATTCAAACTGCTGCATAGTAGGCGTTGCGCGACTTGCGAATGCCCTCTACCTCTGAGATCAACAGGTTGGACACACGTCCGCATCAGCCTACTCACTTTGCGCTGTCTATCATACGGCGCCGCAGAGTCGGATTCCTACAACTCCAGTCGCCCAACTGTATGGCGCCCGTCGTCCTTCCATATGTCGATGAGCAGGGACGGGGTTGTTTGATACCCTTCATGTATCTCAACACCCAGGTTTCATTGTCTTGGATACCACTGATAGCTCGGACTGCCCGGGGTGTCATTTCCTTGCCTTCCCAATGGCCTCTTCTCGTTGGGCGCCGTCATCTTCCAGTCAGGTGTATCGATGAGAGCCCAACAAATATACGTCGGCCGGAACGTTCGAGATATTTGGTGTTTTCCTCAAGGTCTACCTGCCGCCCACCCACGATATGCCATCTAGTTCATCAAGGTATTCCTCGTAGGAGTGGCCATCGTCCTCGATCTCTCCATTTTGCGCCGGTCCGCCAAATATGGCGCCGAAATCCGAGTACACATCCTCTAAATCGTCGTCGTCCGCCCAGGCATAGGAACAGTCGTGATCCGCTGTGGGAAAGGCTAGAAGGCCGTCGTCTTCCATGTCTTCGAGCATCGCTCCGGAAGGGGCCAGGACTGGTGAGCGGGTAGGTTGGAGCCGCGGCGATTTGGGAACTATTCGGGAAGGCTGGGGTGCTCTTGATGCCGGAAGAGAAGTTGCCGGGCTCGGTGTGCTAGGCGAGACGCCTGGTCGCATCAGTAGCACTCTCGCCGGGGGTGTTTGTTGCCGCTGTTCTGCAAGTGCAGATGATTGTGCCACAAATCTGGCTCCCGTGGCCAGCTGCTGGCCATGGTGAAGAACCGCAGCATTCGCAGCAGTCACGGCAACGACAAGATCCCCTCGCAGTATCGCCTCGTTCCGCACGCGTAGTCTGACCCTGTTGAGCACCGCAGCCCTCAGCATGATCGAACCCTCTCGGTTCAGACCCTGCTTCCCGACTTCCGGGGAGGTAGCCACAGCCGCCAGCTTAACGAAACGCTTATCACCCGAAGCAATGGCCTCGCGATTGATAATGTGCGTCGCGGGTAGCGAGAACGGTTGGGAAAGTCGACTGGTAATGAGATGAAGCCTCAAGCGCCGCTTCTTGCAGCTCAGTGTGGCTGTGTATGGTCCGTCGACATCAGATTTGGCCCTTGGGCGCTTCTCGATTTTGGGTGACGGCGGCTGCCGTAGGAACACGAAGTCTGACTGCTCGTGGTTCGCGGAGAAGCCAAGACACGGGTTCGTCGGTGTGCGAAATTGCGAACGGGTTCTTTGGCTTGCCCCAGCTTCTCCCACGGATGCAGATGTAAGTATCTTCGAGTGACTCTCCAAGTAGCAATTGCTCGGAGATCTCGAAATAGGCCTGCAGTTTGCAGTCAAGGGACATTCGGTCTCGTGTTTAGAACACTGCACCGATGCCAGTGGCGAGAAGAAACCTGTCTCCACGTCGATGACCCCATCATCTTCGCATGCCGAACTCTCAAGACTCCAGGTTTTGAACGGCTCTAAGGTGGTGCGGTTCAAAGAACCGACCTCAACCACCATCTTTATGTCCGTCTAGGTACGTGTTGAAGCGGCGTGCTTGAGCTGGTCAAGTGAATTGTTCTCTTCATCCGGGCACCTTGGTTGCATCCACGGATGTATGTCGTTCTAAAACCCGGTCATATCCCACAACCACTCCTTCAACGCCAGTCTAACTGGTGTCCACCGCCAACATGGAAAGCCGGCGACCGTGAGCAGGATTTACGAGGTACGATGACAGCGTAAGGCGGCACAGAGGTCCAGGGCAAGGCGGAGTGGAGTGACCGAGGACAAGACAGGACCCTAATGCTTGGAGAGGGGCCGTCTGGGTGCAGGATGCGTGACAGCGAGTGGAGAGAGCCGAAAAGACGAAAAGGCTGCCGTCGTCCTTGGCTACGGTCTAAGCACGAGACCGGTCTTATATTTAATGCTTCGAAGCACCAAAGGGATCAGGATGGAAGACAGAGAAAGCGGAGAGATCGGCGAATGGAGCGAAGGGGAATCAGCACAAACCGATGGGGCGGAACCGCCCATTCAAACCAACCTGGCCAGCGTGTTCCACCCCTCTCTCCTTCCAGAACCTGGGATTTGTGCTACCCTAAAGCAAGCCTGGCTAAGCAACGAGTCGATGTTGACTGATGTGTGGGTGTGGGAGAGGAAGACAAGGGTCGCGGAGGCAAAGACCTGGGGAAAGCTGGGATGCAACGAATAGGATGGCCGGGATGCACCGGTCACCCCTGGTCATGCACCACCCCCGGTCTGGGGTTGAGAGGGGGAAGATGCGACTGACATGGGCGGGAGATTTGGGGCGTTTCTCAGCCTTCGGGCCTCGACATGCGTGGAAATGCGTAAGCTGCGTATCCGTACGTGGGCGGTAAACATGTATAGCATTTTTGAATGGCAAGGTGCCAATATAGTACGATTCGAATCGTACCGTGCGTGCGTGCATGGCCAGTCCTCTTATATCTATACAAAGAGCTTTAGTAGACTCGACTTGCCAACAAGATTTAACTTAATGACTAGCACATTTTTATCCCTACGGATATCCGTACACGCATTCACATTGCGGCAGCAAGTCACATTCGTGTTCAAGAAGACAGGGAGCTAGAGACGTGTTTTCCTGCACCCCAGACTGGGCCTTTATGTCCGGATCAGAGGCGATGTGACCAGCCGCATAACACTACTAAGCGGAGGGCTCGCACGCCTTTCTCCGGGAGCGAATGGGCAATCTCAACAATATTTTGAGCGCATGTCTCGAGTTGATCTTGATAAGTGAATAATTAAGTGCAACAAGTCGTCTCTGCAAGTATACCCAACGTGACCCGGAAGCCTTGCCACTCACCAGACTTGATGTTCTCCTCACATTCCGATCTTCCACCGGCAGATTTTAGGTCGATTTTGATATCTCCGATAATGAGGAGGGCGCATTTCCAGAATTGCTGGTGTGTTTCATGGACCTGGCATCCATAGCCACCGTTTCTTTTTCCCCCGCGAGTGGCTTGGGTCACCCGCTCTGCTGGATTCTCATCACCCTTTTTGCGGTCTCTCAACATTCCGGCGGCGTTCTATCTTGAGGGCCTCATTCCTTCTCGTTGACGTTGGTGTTTCGAGCCCATGTCCTTGCTCTGCTGGCCGCTGTCGGCCCCCCTTGACAGTTGGCTCACCCTCGTTACGGATCTGCAACACGCCGTCGACGACCTTGCCAGCAAGATGTTCGAAATCCTTGCAACGATCTTCAGGGAGATGACAACGGCTTGAGTCTGTGATTGTTCCCGATTTCGAGTACCGAAAACTCGACCGGCCATAGGAAAACGAGCTCAACAGCAAAGAGACGGTCAAGTGTTATCCCGATGTGACACTAGACACTCGTCACTCGTCATCTCACTCTGCGGTGAGCCCAACCTCTCCACCTAGCCCCAGGTCTCTTGTCCTACCATCGGGCGTATGCATTTGTGCCTTTGGTCAATCATTACGGGGTGCATCATGCAGTGGTCGCTGCTGTTCACCCATTGAGCATTCTTCCGAGACCGCTCCTAGCCAGCAGAGCTGAAGAGGGCGAGGCGAGACATTGAATGCGGCATGTCCAGAATGGCAATCCGCAGTAGCTCGTTTCGCCCACCGAGGCGGTGCTTGCGCTGCTTGGTACCAAGTAGCGCCTTTTCGGTGGAATGGGAGGGTCACGCGCAGCTCCAGGTATTTTCGCCGTGAGCGACATTGGGGTGGCAGACTCCATCGTTTGACCAATGAGCTTAGAGATGAATGAGTGAATGTCCAAGATGCTGGTGAGTGAATACTACAGTAGGTTTTAGTCAGTTGCAGCAAAACATGAGCGAGACAAGGGTGCCCTGTCGTCGGCCCTCATCTTGGGCATTTTTCATTTGGACAACGGCCGGTACAAAACATGGCAGCAGTGTCAATAATCGTCAGTCACAACTTTCCCCCTCTCCTTGCAAACAAGCACGCTCATTTCTGATGTCCGAATCCTGCCTATACCAAGACTTGCCCACGGTAAGACATCCAGTCCAGAAGCCTACAACGCCCGCATGTGGTGCAACATGCTGCATGTCAACCCCAGTCTTGTCGAGTCAGCCAGGGCGGATAGGGGCTCAATCCATGATTCAACTCCCATTAGGGCCAAGCGGCCGCAACTTCCATCAGTTGTCAAGAATTCACTGCCAAGTGGGCATTGAGGCCGAAGCGGCGCCAGACCGTAAGTGTAAGGTGGGCAGGGGGGAGTACGACCAGAGTTCAGCTGAAGTTCTTTCTTGGTCTGGCAGAGGACGGATTAGGTACTGGAGAGCTTGTCAGCTCATATCTGGGCAAACAAGTGGGACAGCTCGCGCAGGGTCTGAGGGGGTAGCAACGGCTTTGGCCTGCTGGGCGGCAGCTGGGCGTCCCAGCAGCCTGGCAAACCTGTACCTATTTCACAGCGTTTTCTCAAAATCATTAATGCTGGGCAACATCGCTCATGGCATGGAATACCGCCTGCCGTATGCAACCCGACATAACCGGCCCTGATGATCGGGAACCGGTCATTTTCATCTTGCATCATGGCCGAAGAAATATGGGTGTTTCCCGGAGAGTCATCGGCTTCCCCATAAACTGCCATGGTCCTCCCTGAAGACACTGGTACTAATCCCATACTACGTACAGGTAGTAGGGACACGCAACAACCGACACTTGGAGCTTCCCCTCATGTGGCAGCCTCGGCTCCGCCCCGAGAGTCTGGAGAAGCTCCGGTGCGCACGGCCACGGCCCCGCCACAGTGGTTCTCGTCCCGAGGTCCAATTCTCTCCACGTCCACGTCTCAGGTGCGGTTGGATAAAGTCAAACTGAGCCCAATTGTCGAACCAACCAACCCTTCCCCAAGCTTTGAAATCTCGCATCGTTGGCTGGCAAAGCTCATCTCATGAACCAATTCTAGACCCTTAGTTGTGCTTCGTGATCTTCCGCATCTGTTCCATTCAGCGTGCCAAGCGTGCCTGATATTCTCTCTGAGTTCTTTGGTGTTTCTCTGCACATTTCGCCATGTCTAAAGTACTGTTTGATGACGTCCTGGCACTGGCACCGTTGCCGACGCTCCCGAACGAGACAACATCCACTGGCAGCGCAGTGAAACGATACATGAGTCTATATCCAGCCTGGGTGCCCGGCTCAGAACTCGTCGGGGGCAAAGGCCGCGGATCCAAGGCAGACCCTCGGGCTGCCTACGGAGGTCATGTCTACTGCCAGGCGGCTCTAGCGGCAAGCCGCGCTGTCAAGGAAGAGGAACCTGCTGGATCGGGGACTCAGACAGGAGGATTCGGGCTTCATGTGAGATTGCGTGACATTGCTACCTCATAATGTTACTAATGCACAGTTCAGACCATTCAAGGTGTGTTTTCTGCTGCCGCCAGGTCAGACAGGCCCTTCATCTATGAGGTCTCTGTCCTCTCAACCAGCCGAACGTTCTGCTCTAGGTTGGTGACCACGCGGCAACCACGAGAGACGAGCAGCCGAAACGACTATGAGGACAACTTCTTGGCAAAAGATGCAGAAGGTGAGCTAGGCGATGTGTGTTTCAGCTGCATATGCACCTTCAAGCGACCAGAAAAAGGCCGGGTCGACTCGCAAGAAGAACCGCCACAGAGGCGCTTTGCCGATATCCTTGCGACCAAATCCCCGAAGGACTGGCCCCATGCACCGGCGGTAGACGTGAACGAGATCAAGGCCATGTTTCCGGATGTCGGCGAGACAACCTTTCCCATTGTCGATATGCACAAGGTCGATTTGACGGCGTACAACGAGGGCAAGCCCGTAACAGAGAGGAAGGAGCTTCTTCTCTACCGTCTCAAGAGGCCGCTCCCAGCCGATGACCCGAACTCGCACGTGGCTGTTCACGCGTTCGAGTCGGACCGCAACGGGCTTCTGATGATAGGGAACCACATCGGCATTGGGTGGAATTTTGGGACAGCAGCAAGCTTGACGTACAAATTCGTGGTTCACGTCAACGTTGATCAGGCTGTGATGAAGGACCCGTCGGGACCGGACGACGGTTGGTGGATTCAGGAGGCATCGTTCCCTCGCGCTGGTCAGGGGCGAGGGATCCTGGTATGTAAGATGTGGAGTCCTGAGGGTATACACGTTGCTACTGGATATCAGGATGGTATTGTTAGAGAGAGAAGGGTGGCGGGTGACGAATTCAGTGAGAAGCTGTAGCATGCATTGACATTATGACATCAAGTAACATAGTCTAGACTCTTCTGATGTGAAGGTGTAAACATAGTTAGATTTGCCAGATACATATGAACAGGATATTTGCTTTGGCTGGCCGAGAATATGTTCTAAAGTGGCTCACCTGGTCTTGTTGCAAGATGTACCCGTCTTTCCAGATCATGGCTGGTCTGCGAAAAAAGACTGTGAGGAAGGAGCGAGCTGATGCGCGAGTGCTCTTGCCTTCTCATTTCCTTTCACGAAAGAACAGCGAACACACCTTTTGCGAACCTGAAAAACTGTCAAGACTTTTTTTCTTTACTCAGCCGATTCTCATCCCTCGATCTCACCTAAACGCTTCCTTTTTTAACTCCAGAAGCACACAAACGTGCTTTCCACCTGCCGGAAATCATATTGCGATCCCTTTCTTTTTCACCTGGCCGAGATTCAAACTTCAACTCACCTCAACACTACAATTACCTCCTCTCACTTCTAACGCCCAGTATTTATAGCCTCACCGGCCTATGTACTTTCTCAAGTGAACGTACCTTTCACTCACTGAGAGGGGACCCCGCGATCTCTCGAGTCTTTCGCTCGGCCGGATTTCCACATCCGACACCACACACAGCCAACTTCGACACCTCATCCTCTCATCCCCTCTACCAAATAATAACAGATCGCAACTGGTCTCACATTCACAGTCGGTCTTGACGTGTTGACGCCACAGAGGGTGCGCTTTTGATACCAGTGCGACCTAATTCACAATCGCCAAAAAAGCATCACCCTTTTTGGTTATTGACCTTTCACCCTGCAGATAAGCCTGTTACATCTAACATGGAGTCCTTCTCTCCCTCCAAGGCAGTCGCGCCACCGCAGCGCTCGCGCCTTTCGTTATCGATCGCACGATTGAAGGATGCCATCCGAGAAGCCGAGAACGAGGCCGAGAAAACTGAGACCACCATCGCCTACAAAGAAGGTTGGATCGAAGACCTAAAGTTCGACCGGATCGCTCACGACGGACCTACAACCACCTTTGACAGAGCCATCGAACGCGCCAGGGCTGAGTGCGAGCGGATTCAAAACGACCTTGACGCCAAGAAAGAAGACATTGCCGTTTTCAAAGACAAACTGAAGAGGAGAGAGGCAAAGCTGGCAGCCATCCCTCGAGTTGAATTTGCAGACGCACCAAGCCCCGAAGACGACGAAGAGGCTGCCGCCCTTCTGGACATCACAAACACCCAGATGAGCCAGGTCTTCACTATCAGCGACGACGGCAAGACTTACGTCGACCCCATCATGCTTCGCGGCGTCCCAGTTGAGCCTATCGACGAGGATGATGAGTATTGGGAGATGACATGGATCAAGTTCAAGGACGCCATCGATGAAGACCGGGTAGAGCGAGAGTACCAGGGAGAGCTTGAGGCCTGGAATCGGCGAGCTCAGGAGGGAGCCCTTTCGACAGAAGAGGAATCTCCAGAGAAGAGGTTCAAGAGATACCAGCGTAACCTCAACCAGGCCAGGGTCATCAAAAAGTGGTTCCGCCCCGGCAATACTGTCCACCCGAACCAGATCATGGCCAAGCATCACCTACCTGATACGGGACTCTGCATTGGCCATGTCCTTTACAAGATCTGCAACATCCTCGGGCGTCTCAGCGCCTTGCATGAGCGTGGAGAGCTGGGCATGCCGCCTCTGTACTTCCTCATGTGGAGAATGAGCGTGTCCCTCGACCGACAGCCGCGTACCCATATGAAGACATTCTGGCGTATCATCGTCGACGAAGACCACGTCGCCTACGACGAAGTCCTCCGCAAGGCCGAAATTCGAGGCGCACAGCACGTGGGCGATTACAACTTCTACAACCGCAGTTGGAAGAGGGTGGTCTCTGCGACAGGCCAGAGGCAGCAGACTGCTGCCTCTCCCATGATTCCCAAAACAGCCATCCAGACCTCGAGTCAGCCCAGGACCCCTTCTCGGAAGTCTCGTAAACAGCAACACCAGTCTACGCCAGTCACCATTGTGACATCAGCTGTTGACCCTACGGGCTCGCCGGGGACCACGTTGACCAGCTCGACAGCTGACGAAGTGCTGCATCAACGCAAGAGACAACGATCCTCGACGCAAGCCAAGCAGCAAATCTCCGATACAGGTAGCGACGCGCCATCTGCTAAGAAAGCGCGCAAAGCGGCATGGAAGGCAAAGCAACTTTCTTTACGACCGCGGTCTTCAACTGAGAGCTTGGCCTCAGATCGCCCTGAATTCTTGTCGTCTGCACGTAGTACAGAAATGAAGACCCAAACTCTGGCATCACAGGGCGATAAGGGTACTCCCGCTGCAGCCAGTAAGCTTTCCCAAAACGCCAAGCCAAGCAATGCAGCCAGCAGAGATGCGCAGGCTTGGATTGAGTACGCCGAGGAAGTTGAGAGACGGACTCGCCCCCAAAAGACAGAAGACACCGCGCTTGACGACGCTACAAGTTACTTCATCCCTGTTGGCG